>NC_054488.1:66639569-66851003 GCF_017639515.1 Carcharodon carcharias
AAAGAGGTCAGCGTGTGTGTGTGTTACAGAGGTCAGCCTGTGTGTGTGTTACTGAGGTCAGCATCTGTGTGTGTGTTACTGAGGTCAGCATCTGTGTGTGTGTTACTGAGGTCAGCATGTTTGTGATTGAGTGTGTTCCTGAGGTCAGCTGTGTGTGTGTTACAGAGGACAGCATGTGTGTGTGTTACAGAGGTCAGCGTGTGTGTGTTACTGTCAGCGTGTGTGTGTTACAGAGGTCAGCATGTGTGTGTGTTACAGAGGACAGCATGTGTGTGTGTTACAGAGGTCAGCGTGTGTGTGTGTTACAGAGGTCAGCGTGTGTGTGTTACAGAGGTCAGCGTGTGTGTGTTACTGTCAGCGTGTGTGTGTTACAGAGGTCAGCATGTGTGTGTGTTACAGAGGTCAGCTTGTGTTTGTTACTGAGGTCAGCTTGTGTGGGTGTTACTGAGGTCAGCGTGTGTGTGTTACTGAGGTCAGTGTGTATGGGTTACTGAGGTCAGCTTGTGTGTGTTACTGAGGTCAGCATGTGTGTGCGTTACTGAGATCAGCGTGTGTGTTTGTTACTGAGTTCAGCGTGTGTGTGTGTGTGTGTGTGTGTGTTATAGACGTCAGCGTGTGTGTGTGTCTGTCACAGAGGTCAGCGTGTGTTTGTGTGTGTATTACAGAGGTCAGCGTGTGTGTGTGTGTTACCGAGGTCAGCTTGTGTGTGTGTGTTACCGTGGTCAGCTTGTGTGTGTGTGTGTTACCATGGTCAGCTTGTGTGTGTGTGTTACAGAGGTCAGCTTGTGTGTGTGTGTTACAAAGATCAGCTTGTGTGTGTGTGTTACAGAGGTCAGTGTGTTTGTGTGTGTTACAGAGGTCAGCCTGTGTGTGCTACTGAGGTCAGCGTGTGTGTTACTAAGGTCAGCCTGTGTGTGCTACTGAGTTCAGCATGTGTGTTACTGAGGTCAGCCTGTGTGTGCTACTGAGGTCAGCGTGTGTGTGCTACTGAGGTCAGCATGTGCGTTATAGAGGTCAGCGTGTGTGTGTGTGTTACAGAGATCAGTGTGTGTGTGTATTACAGTGGTCAGCGTGTGTGTGTGTATTACAGAGGTCAGCGTGTGTGTTATAGAGGATAGCATGTGTGTGTGTTACAGAGGTCAGCATGTGTGTGTGTCTGTGTGCGTATGTGTGTTACTGAGGTCAGCGTGTGTGTGTGTGTTACTGAGGTCAGCATGTGTGTGTGTCTGTGTGTGTGTGTGTGTTACTGAGGTCAGCCTGTGTGTGCTACTGAGGTCAGCGTGTGTGTTACTGAGGTCAGCCTGTGTGTGCTACTGAGGTCAGCGTGTGTGTTATAGAGGTCAGCGTGTGTGTGTGTTTTACAGAGATCAGTGTGTGTGTATTACAGTGGTCAGCGTGTGTGTGTGTGTGTATTACAGAGGTTATCGTGTGTGTGTTACAGAGGTCACCGTGTGTGTTACAGAGGTCAGCATGTGTGTGTGTTACAGAGGTCAGCATGTGGGTGTGTCTGTGTGTGTGTGTGTGTGTGTGTTACTGAGGTCAGCGTGTGTGTGTGTGTTACTGAGGTCAGCGAGTGTGTCTCTGTGTGTGTTACTGAGGTCAGCGTGTGTGTGTGTTACTGAGGTCAGTGTGTGTGTGTGTTACAGAGGTCAGCGTGTGTGTGTGTGTGTGTGTGTTACAGAGGTCAGCGTGTGTGTGTGTGTTACCGAGGTCAGCTTGTGTGTGTGTGTGTTACAGAGGTCAGCTTGTTTGTGTTACAGAGGTCAGTGTGTTTATGTGTGTTACAGAGGTCAGCGTGTGTGTGTTACTGAGGTCAGCCTGTGTGTGCTATTGAGGTCAACGTGTGTGTGCTACTGAGGTCAGCGTGTGTGTGCTACTGAGGTCAGCGTGTGTGTGTTACTGAGGTCAGCGTGTGTGTGTTACTGAGGTCAGCGTGTGCGTCTGTGTGTGTCTGTTACAGAGGTCAGCGTGTGTGTGTGTGTGTGTTACAGAGGTCAGCGTGTGTGTGTGTTACCGAGGTCAGCTTGTGTGTGTGTGTGTGTGTGTGTGTGTGTGTGTGCGTGTGTGTGTGTGTTAAAGAGGTCAGCGTGTGTGTGTGTTACAGAGGTCAGCCTGTGTGTGTGTTACTGAGGTCAGCTTGTGCGTGTTACAGAGGTCAGCATGTGTGTGTGTTACAGAGGTCAGCGTGTGTGTGTCTGTTACATAGGTCAGCGCGTGTGTGTGTGTGTGTGTCTTACCGAGGTCAGCATGTGTGTGTGTGTTACTGAGGTCAGCATGTGTGTGTCTTACTGAGGTCAGTGTGTGTGTGTGTGTTACTGAGGTCAGCATCTGTGTGTGTGTTACTGAGGTCAGCGTGTTTGTGATTGAGCGTATTCCTGAGGTCAGCTGTGTGTGTGTGTTACTGAGGTCAGCTGTGTGTGTGTGTGTTACAGAGGTCAGCATGTGTGTGTGTTACAGAGGTTAGCATGTGTGTCAGTTACAGAGGACAGCATGTGTGTGTGTTACAGAGGTCAGCGTGTGTGTGTTACTGTCAGCGTCTGTGTGTGTTACAAAGGTCAGCGTGTGTGTGTGTTACAGAGGTCAGTGTGTGAGTGTTACAGAGGTCAACGTGTGTGTGTCTGTTACAGATGTCAGCGTGTGTGTGTGTGTGTTACCAAGGTCAGCTTGTGTGTGTTACTGAGGTCAGCGTGTGTGTGTTACTGAGGTCAGCGTGTGTGTGTTACTGAGGTCAGCGTGTGTGTGTTACTGAGGTCAGCGTGTGTGTGTTACTGAGGTCAGCGTGTGTGTGTTACTGAGGTCAGCGTGTGCGTCTGTGTGTGTCTGTTACAGAGGTCAGCGTGTGTGTGTGTGTGTGTGTGTGTGTGTGTTACAGAGGTCAGCGTGTGTGTGTGTGTTACCAAGGTCAACTTGTGTGTGTTACTGAGGTCAGCGTGTGTGTGTTACTGAGGTCAGCGTGTGTGTGTTACTGAGGTCAGCGTGTGTGTGTTACTGAGGTCAGCGTGTGTGTGTGTGTGTGTGTGTGTGTGTTACAGAGGTCAGCGTGTGTGTGTGTGTTACCAAGGTCAGCTTGTGTGTGTGTGTGTTAAAGAGGTCAGCGTGTGTGTGTGTTACAGAGGTCAGCATCTGTGTGTGTGTTACTGAGGTCAGCGTGTTTCTGATTGAGCGTGTTCCTGAGGTCAGCTGTGTGTGTGTGTGTTACAGAGGACAGCATGTGTGTGTGTTACAGAGGTCAGCGTGAGTGTGTTACTGTCAGCGTGTGTGTGTGTTACAGAGGTCAGCATGTGTGTGTGTTACAGAGGTCAGCTTGTGTTTGTTACTGAGGTCAGCTTGTGTGGGTGTTACTGAGGTCAGCGTGTGTGTGTTACTGAGGTCAGTGTGTATGGGTTACTGAGGTCAGCTTGTGTGTGTTACTGAGGTCAGCGTGTGTCTGTTACTGAGGTCAGCATGTGTGTGCGTTACTGAGATCAGCGTGTGTGTTTGTTACTGAGTTCAGCGTGTGTGTGTGTGTGTGTATTATAGACGTCAGCGTGTGTGTGTGTCTGTCACAGAGGACAGCGTGTGTTTGTGTGTGTATTACAGAGGTCAGCGTGTGTGTGTGTGTTACCGAGGTCAGCTTGTGTGTGTGTGTTACCGTGGTCAGCTTGTGTGTGTGTGTGTTACCATGGTCAGCTTGTGTGTGTGTGTGTTACAGAGGTCAGCTTGTGTGTGTGTGTTACAAAGATCAGCTTGTGTGTGTGTGTTACATAGGTCAGTGTGTTTCTGTGTGTTACAGAGGTCAGCCTGTGTGTGCTACTGAGGTCAGCGTGTGTGTGCTACTGAGGTCAGCGTGTGTGTGCTACTGAGATCAGCGTGTGTGTTACTAAGGTCAGCCTGTGTGTGCTACTGAGTTCAGCATGTGTGTTACTGAGGTTAGCCTGTGTGTGCTACTGAGGTCAGCGTGTGTGTGCTACTGAGGTCAGCATGTGCGTTATAGAGGTCAGCGTGTGTGTGTGTGTTACAGAGATCAGTGTGTGTGTGTATTACAGTGGTCAGCGTGTGTGTGTGTATTACAGAGGTCAGCGTGTGTGTGTGTTACAGAGGTCAGCGTGTGTGTTATAGAGGATAGCATGTGTGTGTGTTACAGAGGTCAGCATGTGTGTGTGTCTGTGTGCGTGTGTGTGTTACTGAGGTCAGCGTGTGTGTGTGTGTTACTGAGGTCAGCATGTGTGTGTGTCTGTGTGTGTGTGTGTGTGTGTGTGTGTTACTGAGGTCAGCCTGTGTGTGCTACTCAGGTCAGCGTGTGTGTTACTGAGGTCAGCCTGTGTGTGCTACTGAGGTCAGCGTGTGTGTGCTACTGAGGTCAGCGTGTGTGTTATAGAGGTCAGCGTGTGTGTGTGTTACAGAGATCAGTGTGTGCGTATTACAGTCGTCAGCGTGTGTGTGTGTGTGTGTGTATTACAGAGGTTATCGTGTGTGTGTTACAGGGGTCAACGTGTGTGTGTGTTACAGAGGTCACCGTGTGTGTTACAGAGGTCAGCATGTGTGTGTGTTACAGAGGTCAGCATGTGGGTGTGTCTGTGTGTGTGTGTGTGTGTTACTGAGGTCAGAGTGTGTGTGTGTGTTACTGAGGTCAGCGTGTGTGTCTCTGTGTGTGTTACTGAGGTCAGCGTGTGTGTGTGTTACTGAGGTCAGCGTGTGTGTGTGTTACTGAGGTCAGCATGTGTGTGTGTGTGTGTTACAGAGGTCAGCGTGTGTGTGTGTGTGTGTGTTACAGAGGTCAGCGTGTGTGTGTGTGTTACCGAGGTCAGCTTGTGTGTGTGTGTGTGTTACAGAGGTCAGCTTGTTTGTGTTACAGAGGTCAGTGTGTTTGTGTGTGTTACAGAGGTCAGCGTGTGTGTGTTACTGAGGTCAGCCTGTGTGTGCTATTGAGGTCAACGTGTGTGTGCTACTGAGGTCATCGTGTGTGTTATAGAGGTCAGCGTGTGTGTGTGTGTTACAGAGATCAGTGTGTGTGTATTACAGTGGTCAGCGTGTGTGTGTGTGTATTACAGAGGTTATCGTGTGTGTGTTACAGGGGTCAATGTGTGTGTGTGTTACAGAGGTCACCGTGTGTGTTACAGAGGTCAGCATGTGTGTGTGTTACAGAGGTCAGCATGTGGGTGTGTCTGTGTGTGTGTGTGTGTGTGTTACTGAGGTCAGCGTGTGTGTGTGTGTTACTGAGGTCAGCGTGTGTGTCTCTGTGTGTGTTACTGAGGTCAGCGTGTGTGTGTGTTACTGAGGTCAGCGTGTGTGTGTGTTACTGAGGTCAGCGTGTGTGTGTGTGTGTGTTACAGAGGTCAGCGTGTGTGTGTGTGTGTGTGTTACAGAGGTCAGCGTGTGTGTGTGTGTTACCGAGGTCAGCTTGTGTGTGTGTGTGTTACAGAGGTCAGCTTGTTTGTGTTACAGAGGTCAGTGTGTTTGTGTGTGTTACAGAGGTCAGCATGTGTGTGTTACTGAGGTCAGCCTGTGTGTGCTATTGAGGTCAACGTGTGTGTGCTACTGAGGTCAGCGTGTGTGTGCTACTGAGGTCAGCGTGTGTGTGTTACTGAGGTCAGCGTGTGCGTCTGTGTGTGTCTGTTACAGAGGTCAGCGTGTGTGTGTGTGTGTGTGTTACAGAGGTCAGCGTGTGTGTGTGTTACCGAGGTCAGCTTGTGTGTGTGTGTAACAGAGGTCAGTGTGTGTGTGTGTGTGTGTGTGTGTGTGTGTGTGTGTGTGTGTTAAAGAGGTCAGCGTGTGTGTGTGTTACAGAGGTCAGCCTGTGTGTGTGTTACTGAGGTCAGCTTGTGTGTGTTACTGAGGTCAGCGTGTGTGTGTTACTGAGGTCAGCATGTGTGTGTTACTGAGGTCAGCGTGTGTGTGTTACTGAGGTCAGCGTGTGTGTGTTACTGAGGTCAGTGTGTATGGGTTACTGAGGTCAGCTTGTGTGTGTGTTACTGAGGTCAGCGTGTGTGTGTGTTACTGAGGTCAGCGTGTGTGTGTGTGTGTGTTACAGAGGTCAGCGTGTGTGTGTGTGTGTGTGTGTTACAGAGGTCAGCGTGTGTGTGTGTGTGTTACCGAGGTCAGCTTGTGTGTGTGTGTGTTACAGAGGTCAGCTTGTTTGTGTTACAGAGGTCAGTGTGTTTGTGTGTGTTACAGAGGTCAGCGTGTGTGTGTTACTGAGGTCAGCCTGTGTGTGCTACTGAGGTCAGCTTGTGTGTGTTACTGAGGTCAACGTTTGTGTGCTACTGAGGTCAGCATGTGGGTGTTACTGAGGTCAGCGTGTGCGTCTGTGTGTGTCTGTTACAGAGGTCAGCGTGTGTGTGTGTGTGTGTTACAGAGGTCAGCGTGTGTGTGTGTTACCGAGGTCAGCTTGTGTGTGTGTGTAACACAGGTCAGCTTGTGTGTGTGTGTGTGTTAAAGAGGTCAGCGTGTGTGTGTATTACAGAGGTCAGCCTGTGTGTGTGTTACTGAGGTCAGCTTGTGCGTGTTACAGAGGTCAGCATGTGTGTGTGTTACAGAGGTCAGCGTGTGTGTGTCTGTTACATAGGTCAGCGCGTGTGTGTGTGTGTGTCTTACCGAGGTCAGCATGTGTGTGTGTGTTACTGAGGTCAGCATGTGTGTGTCTTACTGAGGTCAGTGTGTGTGTGTGTTACTGAGGTCAGCATCTGTGTGTGTGTTACTGAGGTCAGCGTGTTTGTGATTGAGCGTGTTCCTGAGGTCAGCTGTGTGTGTGTGTTACTGAGGTCAGCTGTGTGTGTGTGTGTTACAGAGGTCAGCATGTGTGTGTGTTACAGAGGTTAGCATGTGTGTCAGTTACAGAGGACAGCATGTGTGTGTGTTACAGAGGTCAGCGTGTGTGTGTTACTGTCAGCGTCTGTGTGTGTTACAGAGGTCAGCGTGTGTATGTGTTACAGAGGTCAGTGTGTGAGTGTTACAGAGGTCAACGTGTGTGTGTCTGTTACAGATGTCAGCGTGTGTGTGTGTAACAGAGGTCAGCGTGTGTGTGTGTTACAGAGGTCAGCGTGTGTGTGTGTTACAGAGGTCGGCATGTGTGTGTTACAGAGGTCAGCTTGTGTTTGTTACTAAGTTCAGCTTGTGTGGGTGTTACTGAGGTCAGCTTGTGTGGGTGTTACTGAGGTCACCGTGTGTGTTATAGAGGTCAGCGTGTGTGTGTGTGTTACAGAGATCAGTGTGTGTGTATTACAGTGGTCAGCGTGTGTGTGTATTACAGAGGTCATCATGTGTGTGTTACGGGGTCAGCGTGTGTGTGTGTGTTACAGAGCTCAGCGTGTGTGTTACAGAGGTCAGCATGTGTGTGTGTTACAGAGGTCAGCATGTGGGTGTGTCTGTGTGTGTGTGTGTGTTACTGAGGTCAGCGTGTGTGTGTGTGTGTTACTGAGGTCAGCGAGTGTGTGTGTTACTGAGGTCAGCGTGTGTGTGTGTTACTGAGGTCAGCGTGTGTGTGTGTTACTGAGGTCAGTGTGTGTGTGTGTGTGTGTGTGTTACAGAGGTCAGCGTGTGTGTGTGTGTGTGTGTGTGTGTGTTACAGAGGTCAGCGTGTGTGTGTGTGTTACCGAGGTCAGCGTGTGTGTGTTACTGAGGTCAGCGTGTGCGTCTGTGTGTGTCTGTTACAGAGGTCAGCGTGTGTGTGTTACTGTCAGCGTGTGTGTGTGTTACAGAGGTCAGCATGTGTGTGTGTTACAGAGGTCAGCTTGTGTTTGTTACTGAGGTCAGCTTGTGTGGGTGTTACTGAGGTCAGCGTGTGTGTGTTACTGAGGTCAGTGTGTATGGGTTACTGAGGTCAGCTTGTGTGTGTTACTGAGGTCAGCGTGTGTCTGTTACTGAGGTCAGCATGTGTGTGCGTTACTGAGATCAGCGTGTGTGTTTGTTACTGAGTTCAGCGTGTGTGTGTGTGTGTGTATTATAGACGTCAGCGTGTGTGTGTGTCTGTCACAGAGGACAGCGTGTGTTTGTGTGTGTATTACAGAGGTCAGCGTGTGTGTGTGTGTTACCGAGGTCAGCTTGTGTGTGTGTGTTACCGTGGTCAGCTTGTGTGTGTGTGTGTTACCATGGTCAGCTTGTGTGTGTGTGTGTTACAGAGGTCAGCTTGTGTGTGTGTGTTACAAAGATCAGCTTGTGTGTGTGTGTTACATAGGTCAGTGTGTTTGTGTGTGTTACAGAGGTCAGCCTGTGTGTGCTACTGAGGTCAGCGTGTGTGTGCTACTGAGATCAGCGTGTGTGTTACTAAGGTCAGCCTGTGTGTGCTACTGAGTTCAGCATGTGTGTTACTGAGGTTAGCCTGTGTGTGCTACTGAGGTCAGCGTGTGTGTGCTACTGAGGTCAGCATGTGCGTTATAGAGGTCAGCGTGTGTGTGTGTGTTACAGAGATCAGTGTGTGTGTGTATTACAGTGGTCAGCGTGTGTGTGTGTATTACAGAGGTCAGCGTGTGTGTGTGTTACAGAGGTCAGCGTGTGTGTTATAGAGGATAGCATGTGCGTGTGTTACAGAGGTCAGCATGTGTGTGTGTCTGTGTGCGTGTGTGTGTTACTGAGGTCAGCGTGTGTGTGTGTGTTACTGAGGTCAGCATGTGTGTGTGTCTGTGTGTGTGTGTGTGTGTGTTACTGAGGTCAGCCTGTGTGTGCTACTCAGGTCAGCGTGTGTGTTACTGAGGTCAGCCTGTGTGTGCTACTGAGGTCAGCGTGTGTGTGCTACTGAGGTCAGTGTGTGTGTTATAGAGGTCAGCGTGTGTTTGTGTGTTACAGAGATCAGTGTGTGTGTATTACAGTGGTCAGCGTGTGTGTGTGTGTATTACAGAGGTTATCGTGTGTGTATTACAGGGGTCAACGTGTGTGTGTGTTACAGAGGTCACCGTGTGTGTTACAGAGGTCAGCATGTGTGTGTGTTACAGAGGTCAGCATGTGGGTGTGTCTGTGTGTGTGTGTGTGTGTGTTACTGAGGTCAGCGTGTGTGTCTCTGTGTGTGTTACTGAGATCAGCGTGTGTGTGTGTTACTGAGGTCAGCGTGTGTGTGTGTCACTGAGGTCAGCGTGTGTGTGTGTGTGTGTGTGTTACAGAGGTCAGCGTGTGTGTGTGTGTGTGTGTTACAGAGGTCAGCGTGTGTGTGTGTGTTACCGAGGTCAGCTTGTGTGTGTGTGTGTTACAGAGGTCAGCTTGTTTGTGTTACAGAGGTCAGTGTGTTTGTGTGTGTTACAGAGGTCAGCGTGTGTGTGTTACTGAGGTCAGCCTGTGTGTGCTACTGAGGTCAGCGTGTGTGTGTTACTGAGGTCAGCGTGTGCGTCTGTGTGTGTCTGTTACAGAGGTCAGCGTGTGTGTGTGTGTGTGTGTGTAACAGAGGTCAGTGTGTGTGTGTGTGTGTGTGTGTTAAAGAGGTCAGCGTGTGTGTGTTACAGAGGTCAGCCTGTGTGTGTGTTACTGAGGTCAGCTTGTGTGTGTTACTGAGGTCAACGTGTGTGTGCTACTGAGGTCAGCATGTGTGTGTTACTGAGGTCAGCGTGTGCGTCTGTGTGTGTCTGTTACAGAGGTCAGCGTGTGTGTGTGTGTGTGTTACAGAGGTCAGCGTGTGTGTGTGTTACCGAGGTCAGCTTGTGTGTGTGTGTAACACAGGTCAGCTTGTGTGTGTGTGTGTGTTAAAGAGGTCAGCGTGTGTGTGTATTACAGAGGTCAGCCTGTGTGTGTGTTACTGAGGTCAGCTTGTGCGTGTTACAGAGGTCAGCATGTGTGTGTGTTACAGAGGTCAGCGTGTGTGTGTCTGTTACATAGGTCAGCGCGTGTGTGTGTGTGTGTCTTACCGAGGTCAGCATGTGTGTGTGTGTTACTGAGGTCAGCATGTGTGTGTCTTACTGAGGTCAGTGTGTGTGTGTGTTACTGAGGTCAGCATCTGTGTGTGTGTTACTGAGGTCAGCGTGTTTGTGATTGAGCGTGTTCCTGAGGACAGCTGTGTGTGTGTGTTACTGAGGACAGCTGTGTGTGTGTGTGTTACAGAGGTCAGCATGTGTGTGTGTTACAGAGGTTAGCATGTGTGTCAGTTACAGAGGACAGCATATGTGTGTGTTACAGAGGTCAGCGTGTGTGTGTTACTGTCAGCGTCTGTGTGTGTTACAGAGGTCAGCGTGTGTATGTGTTACAGAGGTCAGTGTGTGAGTGTTACAGAGGTCAACGTGTGTGTGTGTCTGTACAGATGTCAGCGTGTGTGTGTGTTACAGAGGTCAGCGTGTGTGTGTGTTACAGAGGTCGGCATGTGTGTGTTACAGAGGTCAGCTTGTGTTTGTTACTAAGTTCAGCTTGTGTGGGTGTTACTGAGGTCACCGTGTGTGTTATAGAGGTCAGCGTGTGTGTGTGTATTACAGTGGTCAGCGTGTGTGTGTATTACAGAGGTCATCATGTGTGTGTTACGGGGTCAGCGTGTGTGTGTGTGTTACAGAGGTCAGTATGTGTGTTACAGAGATCAGCATGTGTATGTGTTACAGAGGTCAGCGTGTGTGTTACAGAGGTCAGCATGTGTGTGTGTTACAGAGGTCAGCATGTGGGTGTGTCTGTGTGTGTGTGTGTGTGTTACTGAGGTCAGCGTGTGTGTGTGTGTTACTGAGGTCAGCGAGTGTGTGTGTTACTGAGGTCAGCGTGTGTGTGTGTTACTGAGGTCAGCGTGTGTGTGTGTTACTGAGGTCAGCGTGTGTGTGTGTGTGTGTGTGTTACAGAGGTCAGCGTGTGTGTGTGTGTGTGTGTGTGTTACAGAGGTCAGCGTCTGTGTGTGTGTGTGTGTGTTACAGAGGTCAGCGTGTGTGTGTGTTACCGACGTCAGCTTGTGTGTGTGTGTGTAACAGAGGTCAGTGTGTGTGTGTGTGTGTGTGTGTGTGCGTTTGTTAAAGAGGTCAGCGTGTGTGTGTGTTACAGAGGTCAGCCTGTGTGTGTGTTACTGAGGTCAGCTTGTGTGTGTTACTGAGGTCAGCATGTGTGTGTTAGAGGTCAGCGTGTGTGTTATTGAGGTCAGCGTGTGTGTGTGTGTGTTACAGAGGTCAGCATGTGTGTGTTACAGAGGTCAGCATGTGTGTATGTTACAGAGGTCAACATGTGTGTGTGTTACAGAGGTCAGCGTGTGTGACTTACTGTGGTCAGCATGTGTGTGTTACAGAGTTCAGCGTGTGTGTGTCTTAGAGGTCAGTGTGTGTGTGTTACAGAGTTCAGCGTGTGTGTGTGTGTTACAGAGGTCTGTGTGTTTGTGTGTGTGCGTTACAGAGGTCAGCATGTGTGTGTTACAGAGTTCAGCGTGTGTGTGTCTTAGAGGTCAGCGTGTGTGTGTGTTACAGAGGTCAGCGTGTGTGTGTCTGTTACATAGGTCAACATGTGTGTGTGTTACACAGGTCAGCATGTGTGTGTTACAGAGGTGAGTATGTGTGCGTGTTACAGAGGTCAGCATGTGTGTGTGTTACAGAGGTCAGCGTGTGTGTGTGTGTGTGTCTTACCGAGGTCAGCGTGTGTGTGTGTGTTACTGAGGTCAGCGTGTGTGTGTCTTACTGAGGTCAGTGTGTGTGTGTATTACTGATGTCAGCATCTGTGTGTGTGTTACTGAGGTCAGCATCTGTGTGTGTGTTACTGAGGTCAGCGTGTTTGTGATTGAGCGTGTTCCTGAGGTCAGCTGTGTGTGTGTGTTACTGAGGTCAGCTGTGTGTGTGTCAGTTACAGAGGACAGCATGTGTGTGTGTTACAGAGGTCAGCGTGTGTGTGTTACTGTCAGCGTCTGTGTGTGTTACAGAGGTCAGCGTGTGTGTGTGTTACAGAGGTCAACGTGTGTGTGTCTGTTACAGATGTCAGCGTGTGTGTGTGTTACAGAGGTCAGCGTGTGTGTGTTACAGAGGTCGGCATGTGTGTGTTACAGAGGTCAGCTTGTGTTTGTTAATGAGGTCAGCTTGTGTGTGTTACTGAGGTCAGCGTGTGTGTGTTACTGAGGTCAGCGTGTGTGTGTCTTAGAGGTCAGCGTGTGTGTGTTACAGAGTTCAGTGTGTGTGTGTGTGTTACAGAGGTCAGCGTGTGTGTGTGTTACAGAGGTCAGCGTGTGTGTGTCTGTTACATAGGTCAACAAGTGTGTGTGTTACACAGGTCAGCATGTGTGTGTTACAGAGGTAAGTATGTGTGCGTGTTACACAGGTCAGCATGTGTGTGTGTTACAGAGGTCAGCGTGTGTGTGTCTGTTACATAGGTCAGCGCGTGTGTGTGTGTGTGTGTGTGTGTGTGTCTTACCGAGGTCAGCATGTGTGTGTGTGTTACTGAGGTCAGCATGTGTGTGTCTTACTGAGGTCAGTGTGTGTGTGTGTTACTGAGGTCAGCATCTGTGTGTGTGTTACTGAGGTCAGCGTGTTTGTGATTGAGCGTGTTCCTGAGGTCAGCTGTGTGTGTGTGTTACTGAGGTCAGCTGTGTGTGTGTGTGTGTTACAGAGGTCAGCATGTGTGTGTGTTACAGAGGTTAGCATGTGTGTGTGTTACAGAGGACAGCATGTGTGTGTGTTACAGAGGTCAGCGTGTGTGTGTTACTGTCAGCGTCTGTGTGTGTTACAGAGGTCAGCGTGTGTGTGTGTTACAGAGGTCAGTGTGTGAGTGTTACAGAGGTCAACGTGTGTGTGTCTGTTACAGATGTCAGCGTGTGTGTGTGTTACAGAGGTCAGCGTGTGTGTGTGTTACAGAGGTCGGCATGTGTGTGTTACAGAGGTCAGCTTGTGTTTGTTACTGAGTTCAGCTTGTGTGGGTGTTACTGAGGTCAGCTTGTGTGGGTGTTACTGAGGTCAGCGTGTGTGTTATAGAGGTCAGCGTGTGTGTTATAGAGGTCAGCGTGTGTGTGTTACTGTCAGCGTCTGTGTGTGTTACAGAGGTCAGCGTGTGTGTGTGTTACAGAGGTCAACGTGTGTGTGTCTGTTACAGATGTCAGCGTGTGTGTGTGTTACAGAGGTCAGCGTGTGTGTGTGTTACAGAGGTCGGCATGTGTGTGTGTTACAGAGGTCGGCATGTGTGTGTTACAGAGGTCAGCTTGTGTTTGTTAATGAGGTCAGCTTGTGTGTGTTACTGAGGTCAGCGTGTGTGTGTTACTGAGGTCAGCGTGTGTGTGTTACTGAGGTCAGCGTGTGTGTGTTACTGAGGTCAGCGTGTGTGTTATTGAGGGCAGCGTGTGTGTGTGTGTTACAGAGGTCAGCATGTGTGTGTTACAGAGGTCAGCATGTGTGTATGTTACAGAGGTCAACATGTGTGTGTATTACAGAGGTCAGCGTGTGTGTCTTACTGTGGTCAGCATGTGTGTGTTACAGAGTTCAGCGTGTGTGTGTGTTACACAGGTCAGCGTGTGTGTGTCTTAGAGGTCAGCGTGTGTGTGTTACAGAGTTCAGTGTGTGTGTGTGTGTTACAGAGGTCTGTGTGTGTGTGTGTTACAGAGGTCAGCATGTGTGTGTTACAGAGGTCAGCGTGTGTGTGTGTTACAGAGGTCAGCGTGTGTGTGTCTGTTACATAGTTCAACATGTGTGTGTGTTACACAGGTCAGCATGTGTGTGTTACAGAGGTAAGTATGTGTGCGTGTTACACAGGTCAGCATGTGTGTGTGTTACAGAGGTCAGCGTGTGTGTGTCTGTTACATAGGTCAGCGCGTGTGTGTGTGTGTGTGTGTGTGTCTTACCGAGGTCAGCATGTGTGTGTGTGTTACTGAGGTCAGCATGTGTGTGTCTTACTGAGGTCAGTGTGTGTGTGTGTTACTGAGGTCAGCATCTGTGTGTGTGTTACTGAGGTCAGCGTGTGTGTTATAGAGGTCAGCGTGTGTGTTATAGAGGTCAGCGTGTGTGTGTGTGTTACAGAGATCAGTGTGTGTGTATTACAGTGGTCAGCGTGTGTGTGTGTATTACAGAGGTCATCGTGTGTGTGTTACAGGGGTCAGCGTTTGTGTGTGTGTTACAGAGGTCAGCGTGTGTGTTACAGTGGTCAGCAAGTGTATGTGTTACAGAGGTCAGCGTGTGTGTTACAGAGGTCAGCATGTGTGTGTGTTACAGAGGTCAGCATGTGTGTGTGTTACAGAGGTCAGCATGTGGGTGTGTGTGTTACTGAGGTCAGCGTGTGTGTCTGTGTGTGTGTCACTGAGGTCAGCGTGTGTGTGTGTTACTGAGGTCAGCGTGTGTGTGTGTTACTGAGCTCAGCGTGTGTGTCTGTGTGTGTGTCACTGAGGTCAGCGTGTGTGTGTGTTACTGAGGTCAGCGTGTGTGTGTGTTACTGAGCTCAGCGTGTGTGTGTGTGTGTGTGTGTTACTGAGGTCAGCGTGTGTGTGTGTGTGTTACTGAGGTCAGCGTGTGTGTCTGTGTGTGTGTCACTGAGGTCAGCGTGTGTGTGTGTTACTGAGGTCAGCGTGTGTGTGTGTTACTGAGCTCAGCGTGTGTGTGTTACTGAGGTCAGCGTGTGTGTGTGTGTGTGTGTGTGTGTTTTACAGAGGTCAGCGTGTGTGTGTGTGTGTGTGTGTGTTACAGAGGTCAGCGTGTGTGTGTGTGTTACCGAGGTCAGCTTGTGTGTGTGTGTTACCGAGGTCAGCTTGTATGTGTGTGTGTTACAGAGGTCAGCTTGTTTGTGTTACAGAGGTCAATGTGTTTGTGTGTGTTACAGAGGTCAGCGTGTGTGTGTTACTGAGGTCAGCCTGTGTGTGCTATTGAGGTCAGCGTGTGTGTGCTACTGAGGTCAGCGTGTGTGTGCTACTGAGGTCAGCGTGTGCGTCTGTGTGTGTCTGTTACAGAGGTCAGCGTGTGTGTGTGTGTTACAGAGGTCAGCGTGTGTGCGTGTTACCGAGGTCAGCTTGTGTGTGTGTGTAACAGAGGTCAGTGTGTGTGTGTGTGTGTGTGTGTGTGTGTGTGTTAAAGAGGTCAGCGTGTGTGTGTGTTACAGAGGTCAGCGTGTGTGTGTCTGTTACATAGGTCAGCGCGTATGTGTGTGTGTGTGTGTGTCTTACCGAGGTCAGCATGTGTGTGTGTGTTACTGAGGTCAGTGTGTGTGTGTGTTACTGAGGTCAGCATCTGTGTGTGTGTTACTGAGGTCAGCGTGTGTGTTATAGAGGTCAGCGTGTGTGTTATAGAGGTCAGCGTGTGTGTGTGTGTTACAGAGATCAGTGTGTGTGTATTACAGTGGTCAGCGTGTGTGTGTGTATTACAGAGGTCATCGTGTGTGTGTTACAGGGGTCAGCGTTTGTGTGTGTGTTACAGAGGTCAGCGTGTGTGTTACAGAGGTCAGCAAGTGTATGTGTTACAGAGGTCAGCGTGTGTGTTACAGAGGTCAGCATGTGTGTGTGTTACAGAGGTCAGCATGTGTGTGTGTTACAGAGGTCAGCATGTGGGTGTGTCTGTGTGTGTGTGTGTGTTACTGAGGTCAGCGTGTGTGTGTGTGTGTTACTGAGGTCAGCGTGTGTGTCTGTGTGTGTGTTACTGAGGTCAGCGTGTGTGTGTGTTACTGAGGTCAGCGTGTGTGTGTGTTACTGAGCTCAGCGTGTGTGTGTTACTGAGGTCAGCGTGTGTGTGTGTGTGTGTGTGTGTGTTACAGAGGTCAGCGTGTGTGTGTGTGTGTGTGTGTGTGTTACAGAGGTCAGCGTGTGTGTGTGTGTGTTACCGAGGTCAGCTTGTGTGTGTGTGTTACCGAGGTCAGCTTGTGTGTGTGTGTGTTACAGAGGTCAGCTTGTTTGTGTTACAGAGGTCAATGTGTTTGTGTGTGTTACAGAGGTCAGCGTGTGTGTGTTACTGAGGTCAGCCTGTGTGTGCTATTGAGGTCAGCGTGTGTGTGCTACTGAGGTCAGCGTGTGTGTGCTACTGAGGTCAGCGTGTGTGTGTTACTGAGGTCAGCGTGTGCGTCTGTGTGTGTCTGTTACAGAGGTCAGCGTGTGTGTGTGTGTTACAGAGGTCAGCGTGTGTGCGTGTTACCGAGGTCAGCTTGTGTGTGTGTGTAACAGAGGTCAGTGTGTGTGTGTGTGTGTGTTAAAGAGGTCAGCGTGTGTGTGTGTTACAGAGGTCAGCCTGTGTGTGTGTTACTGAGGTCAGCTTGTGTGTGTTACTGAGGTCAGCGTGTGTGTGTTACTGAGGTCAGCGTGTGTGTTATTGAGGTCAGCGTGTGTGTGTGTTACAGAGGTCAGCATGTGTGTGTTACAGAGGTCAGCATGTGTGTATGTTACAGAGGTCAACATGTGTGTGTGTTACAGAGGTCAGCGTGTGTGTCTTACTGTGGTCAGCATGTGTGTGTTACAGAGTTCAGCGTGTGTGTGTCTTAGAGGTCAGCGTGTGTGTGTTACAGAGTTCAGCGTGTGTGTGTGTGTTACAGAGGTCTGTGTGTGTGTGTGTGTGTGTGTGTGCATTACAGAGGTCAGCATGTGTGTGTTACAGAGGTCAGCGTGTGTGTGTGTTACAGAGGTCAGCGTGTGTGTGTCTGTTACATAGATCAACATGTGTGTGTGTTACACAGGTCAGCATGTGTGTGTTACAGAGGTGAGTATGTGTGCGTGTTACAGAGGTCAGCATGTGTGTGTGTTACAGAGGTCAGCGTGTGTGTGTCTGTTACATAGGTCAGCGCGTGTGTGTGTGTGTGTCTTACCGAAGTCAGCGTGTGTGTGTTACTGAGGTCAGCGTGTGTGTGTCTTACTGAGGTCAGTGTGTGTGTGTATTACTGAGGTCAGCATCTGTGTGTGTGTTACTGAGGTCAGCTGTGTGTATGTGTGTTACAGAGGTCAGCATGTGTGTGTGTTACAGAGATCAGCTTGTGTGTGTGTTACAGAGGTCAGCGTGTGTGTGTCTGTTACATAGGTCAGCGCGTGTGTGTGTGTGTGTGTCTTACCGAGGTCAGCATGTGTGTGTGTGTTACTGAGGTCAGCATGTGTGTGTCTTACTGAGGTCAGTGTGTGTGTGTGTTACTGAGGTCAGCATCTGTGTGTGTGTTACTGAGGTCAGCGTGTTTGTGATTGAGCGTGTTCCTGAGGTCAGCTGTGTGTGTGTGTTACTGAGGTCAGCTGTGTGTGTGTGTGTTACAGAGGTCAGCATGTGTGTGTGTTACAGAGGTTAGCATGTGTGTCAGTTACAGAGGACAGCATGTGTGTGTGTTACAGAGGTCAGCGTGTGTTTGTTACTGTCAGCGTCTGTGTTTGTTACAGAGGTCAGCGTGTGTGTGTGTTACAGAGGTCAACGTGTGTGTGTCTGTTACAGATGTCAGCGTGTGTGTGTGTTACAGAGGTCGGCGTGTGTATGTGTTACAGAGGTCGGCATGTGTGTGTTACAGAGGTCAGCTTGTGTTTGTTACTGAGGTCAGCTTGTGTGGGTGTTACTGAGGTCAGCTTGTGTGGGTGTTACTGAGGTCAGCTTGTGTGGGTGTTACTGAAGTCAGCTTGTGTGGGTGTTACTGAGGTCAGCGTGTGGGTGTTACTGAGGTCAGCGTGTGTGTGTTACTGAGGTCATCGTGTGTGTGTTACTAAGGGCAGCATGTGTGTGTGTTACTGAGATCAGCATGTGTGTTTGTTACTGAGTTCAGCGTGTGTGTGTGTGTGTTATAGATGTCAGCGTGTGTGTGTGTCTGTTACAGAGGTCAGCGTGTGTTTGTGTGTGTGTTACAGAGGTCAGTGTGTGTGTGTGTGTTACTGAGGTCAGCTTGTGTGTGTGTGTTACCGTGGTCAGCTTGTGTGTGTGTGTGTTACCGTGGTCAGCTTGTGTGTGTGTGTTACAGAGGTCAGCTTGTGTGTGTGTGTTACAGAGGTCAGCTTGTGTGTGTGTGTTACAAAGATCAGCTTGTGTGTGTGTGTTCCAGAGGTCAGTGTGTTTGTGTGTGTTACAGAGGTCAGCCTGTGTGTGCTACTGAGGTCAGCGTGTGTGTGCTACTGAGGTCAGCGTGTGTGTGTATTACAGAGGTCAGCGTGTGTGTGTGTGTTATAGAGGTCAGCGTGTGTGTTATAGAGGTTAGCATGTGTGTGTGTTACAGAGGTCAGCATGTGTGTGTGTCTGTGTGTGTGTGTGTGTGTTACTGAGGTCAGCGTGTGTGTGTGTGTTACTGAGGTCAGCATGTGTGTGTGTGTGTGTGTGTGTGTGTTACTGAGGTCAGCCTGTGTGTGCTACTGAGGTCAGCGTGTGTGTTACTGAGGTCAGCCTGTGTGTGCTACTGAGGTCAGCGTGTGTGTGCTACTGAGGTCAGCGTGTGTGTTATAGAGGTCAGCGTGTGTGTGTGTTACAGAGATCAGTGTGTGCGTATTACAGTCGTCAGCGTGTGTGTGTGTGTGTGTATTACAGAGGTTATCGTGTGTGTGTTACAGGGGTCAACGTGTGTGTGTGTTACAGAGGTCACCGTGTGTGTTACAGAGGTCAGCATGTGTGTGTGTTACAGAGGTCAGCATGTGGGTGTGTCTGTGTGTGTGTGTGTGTGTGTGTTACTGAGGTCAGCGTGTGTGTGTGTGTTACTGAGGTCAGCGTGTGTGTCTCTGTGTGTGTTACTGAGGTCAGCGTGTGTGTGTGTTACTGAGGTCAGCGTGTGTGTGTGTTACTGAGGTCAGCGTGTGTGTGTGTGTGTGTTACAGAGGTCAGCGTGTGTGTGTGTGTGTGTGTTACAGAGGTCAGCGTGTGTGTGTGTGTTACCGAGGTCAGCTTGTGTGTGTGTGTGTTACAGAGGTCAGCTTGTTTGTGTTACAGAGGTCAGTGTGTTTGTGTGTGTTACAGAGGTCAGCGTGTGTGTGTTACTGAGGTCAGCCTGTGTGTGCTATTGAGGTCAACGTGTGTGTGTTACTGAGGTCAGCGTGTGTGTGCTACTGAGGTCAGCGTGTGTGTGCTACTGAGGTCAGCGTGTGTGTGTTACTGAGGTCAGCGTGTGCGTCTGTGTGTGTCTTTTACAGAGGTCAGCGTGTGTGTGTGTGTGTGTGTTACAGAGGTTAGCGTGTGTGTGTGTTACCGAGGTCAGCTTGTGTGTGTGTGTGTAACAGAGGTCAGTGTGTGTGTGTGTGTGTGTGTGTGTGTGTGTGTGTGTTAAAGAGGTCAGCGTGTGTGTGTGTTACAGAGGTCAGCCTGTGTGTGTGTTACTGAGGTCAGCTTGTGTGTGTTACTGAGGTCAGCGTGTATGTGCTACTGAGGTCAGCGTGTGTGTGTTACTGAGGTCAGCGTGTGCGTCTGTGTGTGTCTGTTACAGAGGTCAGCGTGTGTGTGTGTGTGTGTTACAGAGGTTAGCGTGTGTGTGTGTTACCGAGGTCAGCTTGTGTGTGTGTGTGTAACAGAGGTCAGTGTGTGTGTGTGTGTGTGTGTGTGTGTGTGTTAAAGAGGTCAGCGTGTGTGTGTGTTACAGAGGTCAGCCAGTGTGTGTGTTACTGAGGTCAGCTTGTGTGTGTTACTGAGGTCAACGTGTGTGTGCTACTGAGGTCAGCATGTGTGTGTTACTGAGGTCAGCGTGTGCGTCTGTGTGTGTCTGTTACAGAGGTCAGCGTGTGTGTGTGTGTGTGTTACAGAGGTCAGCGTGTGTGTGTGTTACCGAGGTCAGCTTGTGTGTGTGTGTAACAGAGGTCAGTGTGTGTGTGTGTGTGTGTGTGTTAAAGAGGTCAGCGTGTGTGTGTGTTACAGAGGTCAGCCTGTGTGTGTGTTACTGAGGTCAGCTTGTGTGTGTTACTGAGGTCAGCGTGTGTGTGCTACTGAGGTCAGCGTGTGTGTGTTACTGAGGTCAGCGTGTGCGTCTGTGTGTGTCTGTTACAGAGGTCAGCGTGTGTGTGTGTGTGTGTTACAGAGGTTAGCGTGTGTGTGTGTTACCGAGGTCAGCTTGTGTGTGTGTGTGTAACAGAGGTCAGTGTGTGTGTGTGTGTGTGTGTGTGTTAAAGAGGTCAGCGTGTGTGTGTGTTACAGAGGTCAGCCTGTGTGTGTGTTACTGAGGTCAGCTTGTGTGTGTTACTGAGGTCAACGTGTGTGTGCTACTGAGGTCAGCATGTGTGTGTTACTGAGGTCAGCGTGTGCGTCTGTGTGTGTCTGTTACAGAGGTCAGCGTGTGTGTGTGTGTGTGTTACAGAGGTCAGCGTATGTGTGTGTTACCGAGGTCAGCTTGTGTGTGTGTGTAACAGAGGTCAGTGTGTGTGTGTGTGTGTTAAAGAGGTCAGCGTGTGTGTGTTACAGAGGTCAGCCTGTGTGTGTGTTACTGAGGTCAGCTTGTGCGTGTTACAGAGGTCAGCATGTGTGTGTGTTACAGAGGTCAGCGTGTGTGTGTCTGTTACATAGGTCAGCGCGTGTGTGTGTGTGTGTCTTACCGAGGTCAGCATGTGTGGGTGTGTTACTGAGGTCAGCATGTGTGTGTCTTACTGAGGTCAGTGTGTGTGTGTGTTACTGAGGTCAGCATCTGTGTGTGTGTTACTGAGGTCAGCGTGTTTGTGATTGAGCGTGTTCCTGAGGTCAGCTGTGTGTGTGTGTGTTACAGAGGTCAGCATGTGTGTGTGTTACAGAGGTTAGCATGTGTGTCAGTTACAGAGGACAGCATGTGTGTGTGTTACAGAGGTCAGCGTGTGTGTTACTGTCAGCGTCTGTGTGTGTTACAGAGGTCAGCGTGTGTGTGTGTTACAGAGGTCAGTGTGTGAGTGTTACAGAGGTCAACGTGTGTGTGTCTGTTACAGATGTCAGCGTGTGTGTGTGTTACAGAGGTCAGCGTGTGTGTGTGTTACAGAGGTCAGTGTGTGAGTGTTACAGAGGTCAACGTGTGTGTGTCTGTTACAGATGTCAGCGTGTGTGTGTATTACAGAGGTCAGCCTGCGTGTGTGTTACAGAGGTCAGCATCTGTGATACTGAGGTCAGCATGTGTGTGTGTGTTACTGAGGTCAGCGTGTGTGTGTGTGTCTTACTGAGGTCAGAATGTTTGTGTGTTACAGAGGTCAGCATGTGTGTGTGTTACAGAGGTCAGCGTGTGTGTGTATTACAGAGGTCAGCGTCTGTGTGTTACAGAGGTCGGCATGTGTGTGTTACAGAGGTCAGCTTGTGTTTGTTACTAAGTTCAGCTTGTGTGGGTGTTACTGAGGTCAGCTTGTGTGGGTGTTACTGAGGTCAGCGTGTGTGTTATAGAGGTCAGCGTGTGTGTGTGTGTTACAGAGATCAGTGTGTGTGTATTACACCGGTCAGCGTGTGTGTGTGTGTGTATTACAGAGGTCATCGTGTGTGTGTTACGGGGTCAGCGTGTGTGTGTGTGTTACAGAGGTCAGCATGTGTGTTACAGAGATCAGCATGTGTATGTGTTACAGAGGTCAGCGTGTGTGTTACAGAGGTCAGCATGTGGGTGTGTCTGTGTGTGTGTGTGTGTGTGTTACTGAGGTCAGCGAGTGTGTGTGTTACTGAGGTCAGCGTGTGTGTGTGTTACTGAGGTCAGCATGTGTGTGTGTTACTGAGGTCAGCGTGTGTGTGTGTGTGTGTGTGTGTGTGTGTGTTACAGAGGTCAGCGTGTGTGTGTGTGTGTGTGTGTGTGTTACAGAGGTCAGCGTGTGTGTGTGTGTTACCGAGGTCAGCTTGTGTGTGTGTGTTACCGAGGTCAGCTTGTGTGTGTGTGTGTGTTACAGAGGTCAGCTTGTTTGTGTTACAGAGGTCATTGTGTTTGTGTGTGTTACAGAGGTCAGCGTGTGTGTGTTACTGAGGTCAGCCTGTGTGTGCTATTGAGGTCAGCGTGTGTGTGTTACTGAGGTCAGTGTGTATGGGTTACTGAGGTCAGCTTGTGTGTGTTACTGAGGTCATCGTGTGTGTGTTACTAAGGGCAGCATGTGTGTGTGTTACTGAGATCAGCATGTGTGTTTGTTACTGAGTTCAGCGTGTGTGTGTGTGTGTTATAGATGTCAGCGTGTGTGTGTGTCTGTTACAGAGGTCAGTGTGTGTTTGTGTGTGTGTTACAGAGGTCAGTGTGTGTGTGTGTGTTACCGAGGTCAGCTTGTGTGTGTGTGTTACCGTGGTCAGCTTGTGTGTGTGTGTGTTACCGTGGTCAGTTTGTGTGTGTGTGTTACAGAGGTCAGCTTGTGTGTGTGTGTTACAGAGGTCAGCTTGTGTGTGTGTGTGTAACAGAGGTCAGCTTGTGTGTGTGTGTTACAGAGGTCAGCTTGTGTGTGTGTGTTACAAAGATCAGCTTGTGTGTGTGTGTTCCAGAGGTCAGTGTGTTTGTGTGTGTTACAGAGGTCAGCCTGTGTGTGCTACTGAGGTCAGCGTGTGTGTGCTACTGAGGTCAGCGTGTGTGTTACTAAGGTCAGCCTGTGTGTGCTACTGAGTTCAGCGTGTGTGTGTATTACAGAGGTCAGCGTGTGTGTGTGTGTTATAGAGGTCAGCGTGTGTGTTATAGAGGTTAGCATGTGTGTGTGTTACAGAGGTCAGCATGTGTGTGTGTCTGTGTGTGTGTGTGTGTGTTACTGAGGTCAGCGTGTGTGTGTGTGTTACTGAGGTCAGCATGTGTGTGTGTGTGTGTGTGTTACTGAGGTCAGCCTGTGTGTGCTACTCAGGTCAGCGTGTGTGTTACTGAGGTCAGCCTGTGTGTGCTACTGAGGTCAGCGTGTGTGTGCTACTGAGGTCAGCGTGTGTGTTATAGAGGTCAGCGTGTGTGTGTGTTACAGAGATCAGTGTGTGCGTATTACAGTCGTCAGCGTGTGTGTGTGTGTGTGTATTACAGAGGTTATCGTGTGTGTGTTACAGGGGTCAACGTGTGTGTGTGTTACAGAGGTCACCGTGTGTGTTACAGAGGTCAGCATGTGTGTGTGTTACAGAGGTCAGCATGTGGGTGTGTCTGTGTGTGTGTGTGTGTGTGTTACTGAGGTCAGCGTGTGTGTGTGTGTTACTGAGGTCAGCGTGTGTGTCTCTGTGTGTGTTACTGAGGTCAGCGTGTGTGTGTGTTACTGAGGTCAGCGTGTGTGTGTGTTACTGAGGTCAGCGTGTGTGTGTGTGTGTGTTACAGAGGTCAGCGTGTGTGTGTGTGTGTGTGTTACAGAGGTCAGCGTGTGTGTGTGTGTTACCGAGGTCAGCTTGTGTGTGTGTGTGTTACAGAGGTCAGCTTGTTTGTGTTACAGAGGTCAGTGTGTTTGTGTGTGTTACAGAGGTCAGCGTGTGTGTGTTACTGAGGTCAGCCTGTGTGTGCTATTGAGGTCAACGTGTGTGTGCTACTGAGGTCAGCGTGTGTGTGCTACTGAGGTCAGCGTGTGTGTGTTACTGAGGTCAGCGTGTGCGTCTGTGTGTGTCTGTTACAGAGGTCAGCGTGTGTGTGTGTGTGTGTGTTACAGAGGTTAGCGTGTGTGTGTGTTACCGAGGTCAGCTTGTGTGTGTGTGTGTAACAGAGGTCAGTGTGTGTGTGTGTGTGTGTGTGTGTGTGTGTGTGTGTTAAAGAGGTCAGCGTGTGTGTGTGTTACAGAGGTCAGCCTGTGTGTGTGTTACTGAGGTCAGCTTGTGTGTGTTACTGAGGTCAGCGTGTGTGTGCTACTGAGGTCAGCGTGTGTGTGTTACTGAGGTCAGCGTGTGCGTCTGTGTGTGTCTGTTACAGAGGTCAGCGTGTGTGTGTGTGTGTGTGTTACAGAGGTTAGCGTGTGTGTGTGTTACCGAGGTCAGCTTGTGTGTGTGTGTGTAACAGAGGTCAGTGTGTGTGTGTGTGTGTGTGTGTTAAAGAGGTCAGCGTGTGTGTGTGTGTTACAGAGGTCAGCCTGTGTGTGTGTTACTGAGGTCAGCTTGTGTGTGTTACTGAGGTCAACGTGTGTGTGCTACTGAGGTCAGCATGTGTGTGTTACTGAGGTCAGCGTGTGCGTCTGTGTGTGTCTGTTACAGAGGTCAGCGTGTGTGTGTGTGTGTTACAGAGGTCAGCGTGTGTGTGTGTTACCGAGGTCAGCTTGTGTGTGTGTGTAACAGAGGTCAGTGTGTGTGTGTGTGTGTGTTAAAGAGGTCAGCGTGTGTGTGTGTTACAGAGGTCAGCCTGTGTGTGTGTTACTGAGGTCAGCTTGTGCGTGTTACAGAGGTCAGCATGTGTGTGTGTTACAGAGGTCAGCGTGTGTGTGTCTGTTACATAGGTCAGCGCGTGTGTGTGTGTGTGTCTTACCGAGGTCAGCATGTGTGTGTGTGTTACTGAGGTCAGCATGTGTGTGTCTTACTGAGGTCAGTGTGTGTGTATGTTACTGAGGTCAGCATCTGTGTGTGTGTTACTGAGGTCAGCGTGTTTGTGATTGAGCGTGTTCCTGAGGTCAGCTGTGTGTGTGTGTTACTGAGGTCAGCTGTGTGTGTGTGTGCTACAGAGGTCAGCATGTGTGTGTGTTACAGAGGTTAGCATGTGTGTCAGTTACAGAGGACAGCATGTGTGTGTGTTACAGAGGTCAGCGTGTGTGTTACTGTCAGCGTCTGTGTGTGTTACAGAGGTCAGCGTGTGTGTGTGTTACAGAGGTCAGTGTGTGAGTGTTACAGAGGTCAACGTGTGTGTGTCTGTTACAGATGTCAGCGTGTGTGTGTGTTACAGAGGTCAGCGTGTGTGTGTGTTACAGAGGTCAGCTTGTGTTTGTTACTAAGTTCAGCTTGTGTGGGTGTTACTGAGGTCAGCTTGTGTGGGTGTTACTGAGGTCAGCGTGTGTGTGTGTGTTACAGAGATCAGTGTGTGTGTATTACAGTGGTCAGCGTGTGTGTGTATTACAGAGGTCATCGTGTGTGTGTTACGGGGTCAGCGTGTGTGTGTGTGTTACAGAGGTCAGCATGTGTGTTACAGAGATCAGCATGTGTATGTGTTACAGAGGTCAGCGTGTGTGTTACAGAGGTCAGCATGTGTGTGTGTTACAGAGGTCAGCATGTGGGTGTGTCTGTGTGTGTGTGTGTGTGTGTGTGTTACTGAGGTCAGCGAGTGTGTGTGTTACTGAGGTCAGCGTGTGTGTGTGTTACTGAGGTCAGCATGTGTGTGTGTTACTGAGGTCAGCGTGTGTGTGTGTGTGTGTGTGTGTGTGTGTGTGTGTGTTACAGAGGTCAGCGTGTGTGTGTGTGTGTGTGTTACAGAGGTCAGCGTGTGTGTGTGTGTTACCGAGGTCAGCTTGTGTGTGTGTGTTACCGAGGTCAGCTTGTGTGTGTGTGTGTGTTACAGAGGTCAGCTTGTGTGTGTGTGTGTGTTACAGAGGTCAGCGTGTGTGTGTGTGTTACCGAGGTCAGCTTGTGTGTGTGTGTTACCGAGGTCAGCTTGTGTGTGTGTGTGTGTTACAGAGGTCAGCTTGTTTGTGTTACAGAGGTCATTGTGTTTGTGTGTGTTACAGAGGTCAGCGTGTGTGTGTTACTGAGGTCAGCCTGTGTGTGCTATTGAGGTCAGCGTATGTGTGCTACTGAGGTCAGCGTGTGTGTGCTACTGAGGTCAGCGTGTGTGTGTTACTGAGGTCAGCGTGTGCGTCTGTGTGTGTCTGTTACAGAGGTCAGCGTGTGTGTGTGTGTGTGTGTGTGTTACAGAGGTCAGCGTGCGTGTGTGTTACCGAGGTCAGCTTGTGTGTGTGTGTAACAGAGGTCAGTGTGTGTGTGTGTGTGTGTGTGTGTGTTAAAGAGGTCAGCGTGTGTGTGTGTTACAGAGGTCAGCCTGTGTGTGTGTTACTGAGGTCAGCTTGTGTGTGTTACTGAGGTCAGCGTGTGTGTGTCACTGAGGTCAGCGTGTGTGTGTTACTGAGGTCAGCGTGTGTGTGTTACTGAGGTCAGTGTGTATGGGTTACTGAGGTCAGCTTGTGTGTGTTACTGAGGTCAGCGTGTGTGTGTTACTGAGGTCAGCATGTGTGTGCGTTACTGAGATCAGCGTGTGTGTTTGTTACTGAGTTCAGCGTGTGTGTGTGTGTGTGTGTTATAGACGTCAGCGTGTGTGTGTGTCTGTCACAGAGGTCAGCATGTGTTTGTGTGTGTATTACAGAGGTCAGCGTGTGTGTGTGTGTTACCGAGGTCAGCTTGTGTGTGTGTGTTACCGTGGTCAGCTTGTGTGTGTGTGTGTTACCATGGTCAGCTTGTGTGTGTGTGTGTTACATAGGTCAGTGTGTTTGTGTGTGTTACAGAGGTCAGCCTGTGTGTGCTACTGAGGTCAGCGTGTGTGTGCTACTGAGATCAGCGTGTGTGTTACTAAGGTCAGCCTGTGTGTGCTACTGAGTTCAGCATGTGTGTTACTGAGGTTAGCCTGTGTGTGCTACTGAGGTCAGCATGTGTGTGCTACTGAGGTCAGCGTGTGTGTTATAGAGGTCAGCGTGTGTGTTATAGAGGTCAGCGTGTGTGTGTGTGTGTTACAGAGTTCAGTGTGTGTGTGTATTACAGTGGTCAGCGTGTGTGTGTGTATTACAGAGGTCAGCGTGTGTGTGTTACAGAGGTCAGCGTGTGTGTTATAGAGGATAGCATGTGTGTGTGTTACAGAGGTCAGCATGTGTGTGTGTGTGCGTGTGTGTGTTACTGAGGTCAGCGTGTGTGTGTGTGTTACTGAGGTCAGCATGTGTGTGTGTCTGTGTGTGTGTGTGTGTGTGTGTGTTACTGAGGTCAGCCTGTGTGTGCTACTCAGGTCAGCGTGTGTGTTACTGAGGTCAGCCTGTGTGTGCTACTGAGGTCAGCGTGTGTGTGCGACTGAGGTCAGCGTGTGTGTTATAGAGGTCAGCGTGTGTTTGTGCGTTACAGAGATCAGTGTGTGTGTATTACAGTGGTCAGCGTGTGTGTGTGTGTATTACAGAGGTTATCGTGTGTGTGTTACAGGGGTCAACGTGTGTGTGTGTTACAGAGGTCACCGTGTGTGTTACAGAGGTCAGCATGTGTGTGTGTTACAGAGGTCAGCATGTGGGTGTGTCTGTGTGTGTGTGTGTGTGTGTTACTGAGGTCAGCGTGTGTGTCTCTGTGTGTGTTACTGAGGTCAGCGTGTGTGTGTGTTACTGAGGTCAGCGTGTGTGTGTGTTACTGAGGTCAGCGTGTGTGTGTGTGTGTGTTACAGAGGTCAGCGTGTGTGTGTGTGTGTGTGTTACAGAGGTCAGCGTGTGTGTGTGTGTTACCGAGGTCAGCTTGTGTGTGTGTGTGTTACAGAGGTCAGCTTGTTTGTGTTACAGAGGTCAGTGTGTTTGTGTGTGTTACAGAGGTCAGCGTGTGTGTGTTACTGAGGTCAGCCTGTGTGTGCTACTGAGGTCAGCGTGTGTGTGCTACTGAGGTCAGCGTGTGTGTGTTACTGAGGTCAGCGTGTGCGTCTGTGTGTGTCTGTTACAGAGGTCAGCGTGTGTGTGTGTGTGTTACAGAGGTCAGCGTGTGTGTGTGTTACCGAGGTCAGCTTGTGTGTGTGTGTAACAGAGGTCAGTGTGTGTGTGTGTGTGTGTGTGTGTGTGTGTTAAAGAGGTCAGCGTGTGTGTGTTACAGAGGTCAGCCTGTGTGTGTGTTACTGAGGTCAACGTGTGTGTGCTACTGAGGTCAGCATGTGTGTGCTACTGAGGTCAGCATGTGTGTGTTACTGAGGTCAGCGTGTGTGTCTGTGTGCGTCTGTTACAGAGGTCAGCGTGTGTGTGTGTGTGTGTTACAGAGGTCAGCGTGTGTGTGTGTTACCGAGGTCAGCTTGTGTGTGTGTGTAACACAGGTCAGCTTGTGTGTGTGTGTGTGTTAAAGAGGTCAGCGTGTGTGTGTATTACAGAGGTCAGCCTGTGTGTGTGTTACTGAGGTCAGCTTGTGCGTGTTACAGAGGTCAGCATGTGTGTGTGTTACAGAGGTCAGCGTGTGTGTGTCTGTTACATAGGTCAGCGCGTGTGTGTGTGTGTGTCTTACCGAGGTCAGCATGTGTGTGTGTGTTACTGAGGTCAGCATGTGTGTGTCTTACTGAGGTCAGTGTGTGTGTGTGTTACTGAGGTCAGTATCTGTGTGTGTTACTGAGGTCAGCGTGTTTGTGATTGAGCGTGTTCCTGAGGTCAGCTGTGTGTGTGTGTTACTGAGGTCAGCTGTGTGTGTGTGTGTTACAGAGGTCAGCATGTGTGTGTGTTACAGAGGTTAGCATGTGTGTCAGTTACAGAGGACAGCATGTGTGTGTGTTACAGAGGTCAGCGTGTGTGTGTTACTGTCAGCGTCTGTGTGTGTTACAGAGGTCAGCGTGTGTGTGTGTTACAGAGGTCAGTGTGTGAGTGTTACAGAGGTCAACGTGTGTGTGTCTGTTACAGATGTCAGCGTGTGTGTGTGTTACAGAGGTCAGCGTGTGTGTGTGTTACAGAGGTCGGCATGTGTTTGTTACTGAGTTCAGCTTGTGTGGGTGTTACTGAGGTCAGCTTGTGTGGGTGTTACTGAGGTCACCGTGTGTGTTATAGAGGTCAGCGTGTGTGTGTGTGTTACAGAGATCAGTGTGTGTGTATTACAGTGGTCAGCGTGTGTGTGTATTACAGAGGTCATCAGGTGTGTGTTACGGGGTCAGCGTGTGTGTGTGTTACAGAGGTCAGCATGTGTGTTACAAAGATCAGCATGTGTATGTGTTACAGAGGTCAGCGTGTGTGTTACAGAGGTCAGCATGTGTGTGTGTTACAGAGGTCAGCATGTGGGTGTGTCTGTGTGTGTGTGTGTGTGTTACTGAGGTCAGCGTGTGTGTGTGTGTGTGTTACTGAGGTCAGCGAGTGTGTGTGTTACTGAGGTCAGCGTGTGTGTGTGTTACTGAGGTCAGCGTGTGTGTGTGTTACTGAGGTCAGCGTGTGTGTATGTGTGTGTGTGTGTGTGTGTGTGTTACAGAGGTCAGCGTGTGTGTGTGTGTGTGTGTGTGTGTTACAGGGGTCAGCGTGTGTGTGTGTGTTACCGAGGTCAGCGTGTGTGTGTTACTGAGGTCAGCGTGTGCGTCTGTGTGTGTCTGTTACAGAGGTCAGCGTGTGTGTGTGTGTGTGTGTTACAGAGGTCAGCGTGTGTGTGTGTTACCGAGGTCAGCTTGTGTGTGTGTGTGAACAGAGGTCAGTGTGTGTGTGTGTGTGTGTGTGCGTGTGTTAAAGAGGTCAGCGTGTGCGTGTGTTAAAGAGGTCAGCGTGTGTGTGTGTTACAGAGGTCAGCCTGTGTGTGTGTTACTGAGGTCAGCTTGTGTGTGTTACTGAGGTCAGCGTGTGTGTGTTACTGAAGTCAGCATGTGTGCGTTACAGAGGGCAGCGTGTGTGTGTGTGTTACAGAGGTCAGCGTGTGTGTGTTACAGAGGTCAGCATGTGTGTATGTTACAGAGGTCAACATGTGTGTGTATTACAGAGGTCAGTGTGTGTGTCTTACTGTGGTCAGCATGTGTGTGTTACAGAGTTCAGCGTGTGTGTGTGTTACACAGGTCAGCGTGTGTGTGTCTTAGAGGTCAGCGTGTGTGTGTTACAGAGGTCAGCGTGTGTGTGTGTTACAGAGGTCAGCGTGTGTGTGTCTGTTACATAGTTCAACATGTGTGTGTGTTACACAGGTCAGCATGTGTGTGTTACAGAGGTAAGTATGTGTGCGTGTTACACAGGTCAGCATGTGTGTGTGTTACAGAGGTCAGCGTGTGTGTGTCTGTTACATAGGTCAGCGCGTGTGTGTGTGTGTGTGTCTTACCGAGGTCAGCATGTGTGTGTGTGTTACTGAGGTCAGCATGTGTGTGTCTTACTGAGGTCAGTGTGTGTGTGTGTGTTACTGAGGTCAGCATCTGTGTGTGTGTTACTGAGGTCAGCGTGTGTGTTATAGAGGTCAGCGTGTGTGTTATAGAGGTCAGCGTGTGTGTGTGTGTTACAGAGATCAGTGTGTGTGTATTACAGTGGTCAGCGTGTGTGTGTGTATTACAGAGGTCATCGTGTGTGTGTTACAGGGGTCAGCGTTTGTGTGTGTGTTACAGAGGTCAGCGTGTGTGTTACAGAGGTCAGCATGTGTATGTGTTACAGAGGTCAGCGTGTGTGTTACAGAGGTCAGCATGTGTGTGTGTTACAGAGGTCAGCATGTGGGTGTGTCTGTGTGTGTGTGTGTGTTACTGAGGTCAGCGTGTGTGTGTGTGTGTTACTGAGGTCAGCGTGTGTGTCTGTGTGTGTGTTACTGAGGTCAGCGTGTGTGTGTGTTACTGAGGTCAGCGTGTGTGTGTGTTACTGAGCTCAGCGTGTGTGTGTTACTGAGGTCAGTGTGTGTGTGTGTGTGTGTGTGTGTTACAGAGGTCAGCGTGTGTGTGTGTGTGTGTGTGTGTGTTACTGAGGTCAGCGTGTGTGTGTGTGTTACCGAGGTCAGCTTGTGTGTGTGTGTTACCGAGGTCAGCTTGTGTGTGTGTGTGTTACAGAGGTCAGCTTGTTTGTGTTACAGAGGTCAGTGTGTTTGTGTGTGTTACAGAGGTCAGCGTGTGTGTGTTACTGAGGTCAGCCTGTGTGTGCTATTGAGGTCAGCGTGTGTGTGCTACTGAGGTCAGCGTGTGTGTGCTACTGAGGTCAGCGTGTGTGTGTTACAGAGATCAGTGTGTGTGTGTGTTACCGAGGTCAGCTTGTGTGTGTGTGTAACAGAGGTCAGTGTGTGTGTGTGTGTGTGTGTGTGTGTGTGTGTGTGTTAAAGAGGTCAGCGTGTGTGTGTGTGTTACAGAGGTCAGCGTGTGTGTGTGTTACCGAGGTCAGCTTGTGTGTGTGTGTAACAGAGGTCAGTGTGTGTGTGTGTGTGTGTGTGTGTGTGTGTGTGTGTTAAAGAGGTCAGCGTGTGTGTGTTACAGAGGTCAGCCTGTGTGTGTGTTACTGAGGTCAGCTTGTGTGTGTTACTGAGGTCAACGTGTGTGTGCTACTGAGGTCAGCATGTGTGTGTTACTGAGGTCAGCGTGTGTGTGTGTGTGTTACAGAGGTCAGCGTGTGTGTGTGTTACCGAGGTCAGCTTGTGTGTGTGTGTAACAGAGGTCAGTGTGTGTGTGTGTGTGTGTGTGTGTGTTAAAGAGGTCAGCGTGTGTGTGTTACAGAGGTCAGCCTGTGTGTGTGTTACTGAGGTCAACGTGTGTGTGCTACTGAGGTCAGCATGTGTGTGCTACTGAGGTCAGCATGTGTGTGTTACTGAGGTCAGCGTGTGTGTCTGTGTGCGTCTGTTACAGAGGTCAGCGTGTGTGTGTGTGTGTGTTACAGAGGTCAGCGTGTGTGTGTGTTACCGAGGTCAGCTTGTGTGTGTGTGTAACACAGGTCAGCTTGTGTGTGTGTGTGTGTGTTAAAGAGGTCAGCGTGTGTGTGTATTACAGAGGTCAGCCTGTGTGTGTGTTACTGAGGTCAGCTTGTGCGTGTTACAGAGGTCAGCATGTGTGTGTGTTACAGAGGTCAGCGTGTGTGTGTCTGTTACATAGGTCAGCGCGTGTGTGTGTGTGTGTGTCTTACCGAGGTCAGCATGTGTGTGTGTGTTACTGAGGTCAGCATGTGTGTGTCTTACTGAGGTCAGTGTGTGTGTGTGTTACTGAGGTCAGTATCTGTGTGTGTTACTGAGGTCAGCGTGTTTGTGATTGAGCGTGTTCCTGAGGTCAGCTGTGTGTGTGTGTTACTGAGGTCAGCTGTGTGTGTGTGTGTTACAGAGGTCAGCATGTGTGTGTGTTACAGAGGTTAGCATGTGTGTCAGTTACAGAGGACAGCATGTGTGTGTGTTACAGAGGTCAGCGTGTGTGTGTTACTGTCAGCGTCTGTGTGTGTTACAGAGGTCAGCGTGTGTGTGTGTTACAGAGGTCAGTGTGTGAGTGTTACAGAGGTCAACGTGTGTGTGTCTGTTACAGATGTCAGCGTGTGTGTGTGTTACAGAGGTCAGCGTGTGTGTGTGTTACAGAGGTCGGCATGTGTTTGTTACTGAGTTCAGCTTGTGTGGGTGTTACTGAGGTCAGCTTGTGTGGGTGTTACTGAGGTCACCGTGTGTGTTATAGAGGTCAGCGTGTGTGTGTGTGTTACAGAGATCAGTGTGTGTGTATTACAGTGGTCAGCGTGTGTGTGTATTACAGAAGTCATCAGGTGTGTGTTACGGGGTCAGCGTGTGTGTGTGTGTTACAGAGGTCAGCATGTGTGTTACAGAGATCAGCATGTGTATGTGTTACAGAGGTCAGCGTGTGTGTTACAGAGGTCAGCATGTGTGTGTGTTACAGAGGACAGCATGTGGGTGTGTCTGTGTGTGTGTGTGTGTGTTACTGAGGTCAGCGTGTGTGTGTGTGTGTGTTACTGAGGTCAGCGAGTGTGTGTGTTACTGAGGTCAGCGTGTGTGTGTGTTACTGAGGTCAGCGTGTGTGTGTGTTACTGAGGTCAGCGTGTGTGTATGTGTGTGTGTGTGTGTGTGTGTGTGTGTGTTACAGAGGTCAGCGTGTGTGTGTGTGTGTGTGTGTGTTACAGGGGTCAGCGTGTGTGTGTGTGTTACCGAGGTCAGCGTGTGTGTGTTACTGAGGTCAGCGTGTGCGTCTGTGTGTGTCTGTTACAGAGGTCAGCGTGTGTGTGTGTGTGTGTGTTACAGAGGTCAGCGTGTGTGTGTGTTACCGAGGTCAGCTTGTGTGTGTGTGTGAACAGAGGTCAGTGTGTGTGTGTGTGTGTGTGTGCGTGTGTTAAAGAGGTCAGCGTGTGCGTGTGTTAAAGAGGTCAGCGTGTGTGTGTGTTACAGAGGTCAGCCTGTGTGTGTGTTACTGAGGTCAGCTTGTGTGTGTTACTGAGGTCAGCGTGTGTGTGTTACTGAGGTCAGCATGTGTGCGTTACAGAGGGCAGTGTGTGTGTGTGTGTTACAGAGGTCAGCGTGTGTGTGTTACAGAGGTCAGCATGTGTGTATGTTACAGAGGTCAACATGTGTGTGTATTACAGAGGTCAGTGTGTGTGTCTTACTGTGGTCAGCATGTGTGTGTTACAGAGTTCAGCGTGTGTGTGTGTTACACAGGTCAGCGTGTGTGTGTCTTAGAGGTCAGCGTGTGTGTGTTACAGAGGTCAGCGTGTGTGTGTGTTACAGAGGTCAGCGTGTGTGTGTCTGTTACATAGTTCAACATGTGTGTGTGTTACACAGGTCAGCATGTGTGTGTTACAGAGGTAAGTATGTGTGCGTGTTACACAGGTCAGCATGTGTGTGTGTTACAGAGGTCAGCGTGTGTGTGTCTGTTACATAGGTCAGCGCGTGTGTGTGTGTGTGTGTCTTACCGAGGTCAGCATGTGTGTGTGTGTTACTGAGGTCAGCATGTGTGTGTCTTACTGAGGTCAGTGTGTGTGTGTGTGTTACTGAGGTCAGCATCTGTGTGTGTGTTACTGAGGTCAGCGTGTGTGTTATAGAGGTCAGCGTGTGTGTTATAGAGGTCAGCGTGTGTGTGTGTGTTACAGAGATCAGTGTGTGTGTATTACAGTGGTCAGCGTGTGTGTGTGTATTACAGAGGTCATCGTGTGTGTGTTACAGGGGTCAGCGTTTGTGTGTGTGTTACAGAGGTCAGCGTGTGTGTTACAGAGGTCAGCATGTGTATGTGTTACAGAGGTCAGCGTGTGTGTTACAGAGGTCAGCATGTGTGTGTGTTACAGAGGTCAGCATGTGGGTGTGTCTGTGTGTGTGTGTGTGTTACTGAGGTCAGCGTGTGTGTGTGTGTGTTACTGAGGTCAGCGTGTGTGTCTGTGTGTGTGTTACTGAGGTCAGCGTGTGTGTGTGTTACTGAGGTCAGCGTGTGTGTGTGTTACTGAGCTCAGCGTGTGTGTGTTACTGAGGTCAGTGTGTGTGTGTGTGTGTGTGTGTGTTACAGAGGTCAGCGTGTGTGTGTGTGTGTGTGTGTGTTACTGAGGTCAGCGTGTGTGTGTGTGTTACCGAGGTCAGCTTGTGTGTGTGTGTTACCGAGGTCAGCTTGTGTGTGTGTGTGTTACAGAGGTCAGCTTGTTTGTGTTACAGAGGTCAGTGTGTTTGTGTGTGTTACAGAGGTCAGCGTGTGTGTGTTACTGAGGTCAGCCTGTGTGTGCTATTGAGGTCAGCGTGTGTGTGCTACTGAGGTCAGCGTGTGTGTGTTACAGAGGTCAGCGTGTGTGTGTGTGTTACAGAGGTCAGCGTGTGTGTGTGTTACCGAGGTCAGCTTGTGTGTGTGTGTAACAGAGGTCAGTGTGTGTGTGTGTGTGTGTGTGTGTGTGTGTGTGTGTGTGTGTTAAAGAGGTCAGCGTGTGTGTGTGTTACTGAGGTCAGCTGTGTGTGTGTTTTACAGAGGTCAGCATGTGTGTGTGTTACAGAGGTTAGCATGTGTGTCAGTTACAGAGGACAGCATGTGTGTGTGTTACAGAGGTCAGCGTGTGTGTGTTACTGTCAGCGTCTGTGTGTGTTACAGAGGTCAGCGTGTGTGTGTGTTACAGAGGTCAGTGTGTGAGTGTTACAGAGGTCAACGTGTGTGTGTCTGTTACAGATGTCAGCGTGTGTGTGTGTTACAGAGGTCAGCGTGTGTGTGTGTTACAGAGGTCGGCATGTATTTGTTACTGAGTTCAGCTTGTGTGGGTGTTACTGAGGTCAGCTTGTGTGGGTGTTACTGAGGTCACCGTGTGTGTTATAGAGGTCAGCGTGTGTGTGTGTGTTACAGAGATCAGTGTGTGTGTATTACAGTGGTCAGCGTGTGTGTGTATTACAGAGGTCATCAGGTGTGTGTTACGGGGTCAGCGTGTGTGTGTGTGTTACAGAGGTCAGCATGTGTGTTACAGAGATCAGCATGTGTATGTGTTACAGAGGTCAGCGTGTGTGTTACAGAGGTCAGCATGTGTGTGTGTTACAGAGGTCAGCATGTGGGTGTGTCTGTGTGTGTGTGTGTGTGTTACTGAGGTCAGCGAGTGTGTGTGTTACTGAGGTCAGCGTGTGTGTGTGTTACTGAGGTCAGCGTGTGTGTGTGTTACTGAGGTCAGCGTGTGTGTGTGTGTTACAGAGATCAGTGTGTGTGTATTACAGTGGTCAGCGTGTGTGTGTATTACAGAGGTCATCAGGTGTGTGTTACGGGGTCAGCGTGTGTGTGTGTGTTACAGAGGTCAGCATGTGTGTTACAGAGATCAGCATGTGTATGTGTTACAGAGGTCAGCGTGTGTGTTACAGAGGTCAGCATGTGTGTGTGTTACAGAGGTCAGCATGTGGGTGTGTCTGTGTGTGTGTGTGTGTGTTACTGAGGTCAGCGAGTGTGTGTGTTACTGAGGTCAGCGTGTGTGTGTGTTACTGAGGTCAGCGTGTGTGTGTGTTACTGAGGTCAGCGTGTGTGTGTGTGTGTGTGTGTGTGTGTGTTACAGAGGTCAGCGTGTGTGTGTGTGTGTGTGTGTGTGTTACAGGGGTCAGCGTGTGTGTGTGTGTTACCGAGGTCAGCGTGTGTGTGTTACTGAGGTCAGCGTGTGCGTCTGTGTGTGTCTGTTACAGAGGTCAGCGTGTGTGTGTGTGTGTGTGTGTTACAGAGGTCAGCGTGTGTGTGTGTTACCGAGGTCAGCTTGTGTGTGTGTGTGAACAGAGGTCAGTGTGTGTGTGTGTGTGTGTGTGCGTGTGTTAAAGAGGTCAGCGTGTGCGTGTGTTAAAGAGGTCAGCGTGTGTGTGTGTTACAGAGGTCAGCCTGTGTGTGTGTTACTGAGGTCAGCTTGTGTGTGTTACTGAGGTCAGCGTGTGTGTGTTACTGAGGTCAGCATGTGTGCGTTACAGAGGGCAGCGTGTGTGTGTGTGTTACAGAGGTCAGCGTGTGTATGTTACAGAGGTCAACATGTGTGTGTATTACAGAGGTCAGCGTGTGTGTCTTACTGTGGTCAGCATGTGTGTGTTACAGAGTTCAGCGTGTGTGTGTGTTACACAGGTCAGCGTGTGTGTGTCTTAGAGGTCAGCGTGTGTGTGTTACAGAGGTCAGCGTGTGTGTGTGTTACAGAGGTCAGCGTGTGTGTGTCTGTTACATAGTTCAACATGTGTGTGTGTTACACAGGTCAGCATGTGTGTGTTACAGAGGTAAGTATGTGTGCGTGTGACACAGGTCAGCATGTGTGTGTGTTACAGAGGTCAGCGTGTGTGTGTCTGTTACATAGGTCAGCGCGTGTGTGTGTGTGTGTGTCTTACCGAGGTCAGCATGTGTGTGTGTGTTACTGAGGTCAGCATGTGTGTGTCTTACTGAGGTCAGTGTGTGTGTGTGTTACTGAGGTCAGCATCTGTGTGTGTGTTACTGAGGTCAGCGTGTGTGTTATAGAGGTCAGCGTGTGTGTTATAGAGGTCAGCGTGTGTGTTATAGAGGTCAGCGTGTGTTATAGAGGTCAGCGTGTGTGTGTGTGTTACAGAGATCAGTGTGTGTGTATTACAGTGGTCAGCGTGTGTGTGTGTATTACAGAGGTCATCGTGTGTGTGTTACAGGGGTCAGCGTTTGTGTGTGTGTTACAGAGGTCAGCGTGTGTGTTACAGAGGTCAGCATGTGTATGTGTTACAGAGGTCAGCGTGTGTGTTACAGAGGTCAGCATGTGTGTGTGTTACAGAGGTCAGCATGTGGGTGTGTCTGTGTGTGTGTGTGTGTTACTGAGGTCAGCGTGTGTGTGTGTGTGTTACTGAGGTCAGCGTGTGTGTCTGTGTGTGTGTTACTGAGGTCAGCGTGTGTGTGTGTTACTGAGCTCAGCGTGTGTGTGTTACTGAGGTCAGCGTGTGTGTGTGTGTGTGTGTGTGTTACAGAGGTCAGCGTGTGTGTGTGTGTGTGTGTGTGTGTGTGTGTGTGTTACAGAGGTCAGCGTGTGTGTGTGTGTTACCGAGGTCAGCTTGTGTGTGTGTGTTACCGAGGTCAGCTTGTGTGTGTGTGTGTTACAGAGGTCAGCTTGTTTGTGTTACAGAGGTCAGTGTGTTTGTGTGTGTTACAGAGGTCAGCGTGTGTGTGTTACTGAGGTCAGCCTGTGTGTGCTATTGAGGTCAGAGTGTGTGTGCTACTGAGGTCAGCGTGTGTGTGCTACTGAGGTCAGCGTGTGTGTGTTACTGAGGTCAGCGTGTGCGTCTGTGTGTGTCTGTTACAGAGGTCAGCGTGTGTGTGTGTGTTACAGAGGTCAGCGTGTGTGCGTGTTACCGAGGTCAGCTTGTGTGTGTGTGTAACAGAGGTCAGTGTGTGTGTGTGTGTGTGTGTGTGTGTTAAAGAGGTCAGCGTGTGTGTGTGTTACAGAAGTCAGCCTGTGTGTGTGTTACTGAGGTCAGCGTGTGTGTGTTACTGAGGTCAGCGTGTGTGTGTTACTGAGGTCAGCGTGTGTGTTATTGAGGTCAGCGTGTGTGTGTGTTACAGAGGTCAGCATGTGTGTGTTACAGAGGTCAGCATGTGTGTATGTTACAGAGGTCAACATGTGTGTGTGTTACAGAGGTCAGCGTGTGTGTCTTACTGTGGTCAGCATGTGTGTGTTACTGAGTTCAGCGTGTGTGTGTGTGTGTGTTACAGTGGTCTGTGTGTGTGTGTGTGTGTGTGTGCATTACAGAGGTCAGCATGTGTGTGTTACAGAGGTCAGCGTGTGTGTGTGTTACAGAGGTCAGCGTGTGTGTGTCTGTTACATAGGTCAACATGTGTGTGTGTTACACAGGTCAGCATGTGTGTGTTACAGAGGTGAGTATGTGTGCGTGTTACAGAGGTCAGCATGTGTGTGTGTTACAGAGGTCAGCGTGTGTGTGTCTGTTACATAGGTCAGCGCGTGTGTGTGTGTGTGTCTTACCGAGGTCAGCGTGTGTGTGTTACTGAGGTCAGCGTGTGTGTGTCTTACTGAGGTCAGTGTGTGTGTGTATTACTGAGGTCAGCATCTGTGTGTGTGTTACTGAGGTCAGCGTGTTTGTGATTGAGCGTGTTCCTGAGGTCAGCTGTGTGTGTGTGTTACTGAGGTCAGCATGTGTGTGTGTTACAGAGGTTAGCATGTGTGTCAGTTACAGAGGACAGCATGTGTGTGTGTTACAGAGGTCAGCGTGTGTTTGTTACTGTCAGCGTCTGTGTGTGTTACAGAGGCCAGCGTGTGTGTGTGTTACAGAGGTCAACGTGTGTGTGTCTGTTACAGATGTCAGCGTGTGTATGTGTTACAGAGGTCAACGTGTGTGTGTCTGTTACAGATGTCAGCGTGTGTATGTGTTACAGAGGTCAGCATGTGTGTGTTACAGAGGTCAGCTTGTGTTTGTCACTGAGGTCAGCTTGTGTGGGTGTTACTGAGGTCAGCTTGTGTGGGTGTTACTGAAGTCAGCTTGTGTGGGTGTTACTGAGGTCAGCGTGTGGGTGTTACTGAGGTCAGCGTGTGGGTGTTACTGAGGTCAGCGTGTGTGTGTTACTGAGGTCAGTGTGTATGGGTTACTGAGGTCAGCTTGTGTGTGTTATTGAGGTCATCGTGTGTGTGTTACTAAGGGCAGCATGTGTGTGTGTTACTGAGATCAGCATGTGTGTTTGTTACTGAGTTCAGCGTGTGTGTGTGTGTGTGTTATAGACGTCAGCGTGTGTGTGTGTCTGTTACAGAGGTCAGCGTGTGTTTGTGTGTGTGTTACAGAGGTCAGTGTGTGTGTGTGTGTTACCGAGGTCAGCTTGTGTGTGTGTGTTACCGTGGTCAGCTTGTGTGTGTGTGTGTTACCGTGGTCAGCTTGTGTGTGTGTGTTACAGAGGTCAGCTTGTGTGTGTGTGTTACAGAGGTCAGCTTGTGTGTGTGTGTGTAACAGTGGTCAGCTTGTGTGTGTGTGTTACAAAGATCAGCTTGTGTGTGTGTGTTCCAGAGGTCAGTGTGTTTGTGTGTGTTACAGAGGTCAGCCTGTGTGTGCTACTGAGGTCAGCGTGTGTGTGCTACTGAGGTCAGCATGTGTGTTATAGAGGTCAGCTTGTGTGTGTGTTACAGAGGTCAGCATGTGTGTGTGTTACAGAGGTCAGCGTGTGTGTGTATTACAGAGGTCTGCGTGTGTGTGTATTACAGAGGTCAGCGTGTGTGTGTTACAGAGGTGAGTGTATGTGTGTTACAGACGTCAGCGTGTGTGTGTGTTACAGAGGTCAGCGTGTGTGTGTGTTACAGAGGTCAGCGTGTGTGTGTGTGTTACAGAGGTCAGCTTGTGTGTGTGTTACAGAGGTCAGCATGTGTGTGTGTTACAGATGTCAGCTTGTGTTTGTTACTGAGGTGAGCTTGTGTGGGTGTTACTGAGGTCAGCTTGTGTGGCTGTTACTGAGGTCAGCGTGTGTGTGTGTTACGGAGGTCAGCGTGTGTGTGTGTGTTACAGAGGTCAGCATGTGTGTGTGTTACAGAGGTCAGCGTGTGTGTGTGTGTTACAGAGGTCAGCGTGTGTGCTACTGAGGTCAGCATGTGTGTTATAGAGGTCAGCGTGTGTGTGTGTGTTACAGAGATCAGTGTGTGTGTGTATTACAGTGGTCAGCATGTGTGTGTGTATTACAGAGGTCAGCATGTGTGTGTGTTACAGAGGTCAGCATGTGTGTGTGTCTGTGTCTGTGTGTGTTACTGAGGTCAGCCTGCGTGTGCTACTGATATCAGCGTGTGTGCTACTGAGGTCAGCCTGTGTGTGCTACTGAGGTCAGCGTGTGTATGCTACTGAGGTCAGCATGTGTGTTATAGAGGTCAGCGTGTGTGGTCAGCGTGTGTGTGTGTGTGTGTGTGTATTACTGAGGTCAGCGTGTGTGTGTGCGTGTGTGTTACTGAGGTCAGTGTGTGTGTGTGTTACAGAGGTCAGCGTCTGTGTTACAGAGGTCAGCATGTGTGTGTGTGTTACTGAGGTCAGCATGTGTGTGTGTGTCTTACTGAGGTCAGCATGTGTGTGTGTTACAGAGGTCAGCATGTGTGTGTGTATTACAGAGGTCAGCGTGTGTGTGTTACAGAGGTGAGCGTATGTGTGTTACAGAGGTCAGCGTGTGTGTGTTACAGAGGTCAGCTTGTGTGTGTGTTACAGAGGTCAGCATGTGTGTGTGTTACAGAGGTCAGCGTGTGTGTGTATTACAGAGGTCAGCGTGTGTGTGTATTACAGAGGTCAGCGTGTGTGTGTGTTACAGAGGTCAGCATGTGTGTGTGTTACAGATGTCAGCTTGTGTTTGTTACTGAGGTGAGCTTGTGTGGGTGTTACTGAGGTCAGCTTGTGTGGCTGTTACTGAGGTCAGCGTGTGTGTGTGTTACAGAGGTCAGCTTGTGTGTGTGTGTGTTACAGAGGTCAGCTTGTTTGTGTTACAGAGGTCAGTGTGTTTGTGTGTGTTACAGAGGTCAGCGTGTGTGTGTTACTGACGTCAGCCTGTGTGTGCTATTGAGGTCAGCGTGTGTGTGCTACTGAGGTCAGCGTGTGTGTGTGTGTTACTGAGGTCAGCGTGTGTGTGTTACTGAGGTCAGCGTGTGCGTCTGTGTGTGTCTGTTACAGAGGTCAGCGTGTGTGTGTGTGTTACAGAGGTCAGCGTGTGTGCGTGTTACCGAGGTCAGCTTGTGTGTGTGTGTAACAGAGGTCAGTGTGTGTGTGTGTGTGTGTGTGTGTGTGTTAAAGAGGTCAGCGTGTGTGTGTGTTACAGAGGTCAGCCTGTGTGTGTGTTACTGAGGTCAGCTTGTGTGTGTGTGTTACTGAGGTCAGCATGTGTGTGTCTTACTGAGGTCAGTGTGTGTGTGTGTTACTGAGGTCAGTATCTGTGTGTGTTACTGAGGTCAGCGTGTTTGTGATTGAGCGTGTTCCTGAGGTCAGCTGTGTGTGTGTGTTACTGAGGTCAGCTGTGTGTGTGTGTGTTACAGAGGTCAGCATGTGTGTGTGTTACAGAGGTTAGCATGTGTGTCAGTTACAGAGGACAGCATGTGTGTGTGTTACAGAGGTCAGCGTGTGTGTGTTACTGTCAGCGTCTGTGTGTGTTACAGAGGTCAGCGTGTGTGTGTGTTACAGAGGTCAGTGTGTGAGTGTTACAGAGGTCAACGTGTGTGTGTCTGTTACAGATGTCAGCGTGTGTGTGTGTTACAGAGGTCAGCGTGTGTGTGTGTTACAGAGGTCGGCATGTGTTTGTTACTGAGTTCAGCTTGTGTGGGTGTTACTGAGGTCAGCTTGTGTGGGTGTTACTGAGGTCACCGTGTGTGTTATAGAGGTCAGCGTGTGTGTGTGTGTTACAGAGATCAGTGTGTGTGTATTACAGTGGTCAGCGTGTGTGTGTATTACAGAAGTCATCAGGTGTGTGTTACGGGGTCAGCGTGTGTGTGTGTGTTACAGAGGTCAGCATGTGTGTTACAGAGATCAGCATGTGTATGTGTTACAGAGGTCAGCGTGTGTGTTACAGAGGTCAGCATGTGTGTGTGTTACTGAGGTCAGCGTGTGTGTGTGTGTGTGTTACTGAGGTCAGCGAGTGTGTGTGTTACTGAGGTCAGCGTGTGTGTGTGTTACTGAGGTCAGCGTGTGTGTGTGTTACTGAGGTCAGCGTGTGTGTATGTGTGTGTGTGTGTGTGTGTGTGTGTGTGTTACAGAGGTCAGCGTGTGTGTGTGTGTGTGTGTGTGTGTTACAGGGGTCAGCGTGTGTGTGTGTGTTACCGAGGTCAGCGTGTGTGTGTTACTGAGGTCAGCGTGTGCGTCTGTGTGTGTCTGTTACAGAGGTCAGCGTGTGTGTGTGTGTGTGTGTTACAGAGGTCAGCGTGTGTGTGTGTTACCGAGGTCAGCTTGTGTGTGTGTGTGAACAGAGGTCAGTGTGTGTGTGTGTGTGTGTGTGCGTGTGTTAAAGAGGTCAGCGTGTGCGTGTGTTAAAGAGGTCAGCGTGTGTGTGTGTTACAGAGGTCAGCCTGTGTGTGTGTTACTGAGGTCAGCTTGTGTGTGTTACTGAGGTCAGCGTGTGTGTGTTACTGAGGTCAGCATGTGTGCGTTACAGAGGGCAGCGTGTGTGTGTGTGTTACAGAGGTCAGCGTGTGTGTGTTACAGAGGTCAGCATGTGTGTATGTTACAGAGGTCAACATGTGTGTGTATTACAGAGGTCAGTGTGTGTGTCTTACTGTGGTCAGCATGTGTGTGTTACAGAGTTCAGCGTGTGTGTGTGTTACACAGGTCAGCGTGTGTGTGTCTTAGAGGTCAGCGTGTGTGTGTTACAGAGGTCAGCGTGTGTGTGTGTTACAGAGGTCAGCGTGTGTGTGTCTGTTACATAGTTCAACATGTGTGTGTGTTACACAGGTCAGCATGTGTGTGTTACAGAGGTAAGTATGTGTGCGTGTTACACAGGTCAGCATGTGTGTGTGTTACAGAGGTCAGCGTGTGTGTGTCTGTTACATAGGTCAGCGCGTGTGTGTGTGTGTGTGTCTTACCGAGGTCAGCATGTGTGTGTGTGTTACTGAGGTCAGCATGTGTGTGTCTTACTGAGGTCAGTGTGTGTGTGTGTGTTACTGAGGTCAGCATCTGTGTGTGTGTTACTGAGGTCAGCGTGTGTGTTATAGAGGTCAGCGTGTGTGTTATAGAGGTCAGCGTGTGTGTGTGTGTTACAGAGATCAGTGTGTGTGTATTACAGTGGTCAGCGTGTGTGTGTGTATTACAGAGGTCATCGTGTGTGTGTTACAGGGGTCAGCGTTTGTGTGTGTGTTACAGAGGTCAGCGTGTGTGTTACAGAGGTCAGCATGTGTATGTGTTACAGAGGTCAGCGTGTGTGTTACAGAGGTCAGCATGTGTGTGTGTTACAGAGGTCAGCATGTGGGTGTGTCTGTGTGTGTGTGTGTGTTACTGAGGTCAGCGTGTGTGTGTGTGTGTTACTGAGGTCAGCGTGTGTGTCTGTGTGTGTGTTACTGAGGTCAGCGTGTGTGTGTGTTACTGAGGTCAGCGTGTGTGTGTGTTACTGAGCTCAGCGTGTGTGTGTTACTGAGGTCAGTGTGTGTGTGTGTGTGTGTGTGTGTTACAGAGGTCAGCGTGTGTGTGTGTGTGTGTGTGTGTTACTGAGGTCAGCGTGTGTGTGTGTGTTACCGAGGTCAGCTTGTGTGTGTGTGTTACCGAGGTCAGCTTGTGTGTGTGTGTGTTACAGAGGTCAGCTTGTTTGTGTTACAGAGGTCAGTGTGTTTGTGTGTGTTACAGAGGTCAGCGTGTGTGTGTTACTGAGGTCAGCCTGTGTGTGCTATTGAGGTCAGCGTGTGTGTGCTACTGAGGTCAGCGTGTGTGTGCTACTGAGGTCAGCGTGTGTGTGTTACAGAGGTCAGCGTGTGTGTGTGTGTGTTACAGAGGTCAGCGTGTGTGTGTGTTACCGAGGTCAGCTTGTGTGTGTGTGTAACAGAGGTCAGTGTGTGTGTGTGTGTGTGTGTGTGTGTGTGTGTGTGTGTTAAAGAGGTCAGCGTGTGTGTGTTACAGAGGTCAGCCTGTGTGTGTGTTACTGAGGTCAGCTTGTGTGTGTTACTGAGGTCAACGTGTGTGTGCTACTGAGGTCAGCATGTGTGTGTTACTGAGGTCAGCGTGTGTGTCTGTGTGTGTCTGTTACAGAGGTCAGCGTGTGTGTGTGTGTGTGTTACAGAGGTCAGCGTGTGTGTGTGTTACCGAGGTCAGCTTGTGTGTGTGTGTAACACAGGTCAGCTTGTGTGTGTGTGTGTGTTAAAGAGGTCAGCGTGTGTGTGTATTACAGAGGTCAGCCTGTGTGTGTGTTACTGAGGTCAGCTTGTGCGTGTTACAGAGGTCAGCATGTGTGTGTGTTACAGAGGTCAGCGTGTGTGTGTCTGTTACATAGGTCAGCGCGTGTGTGTGTGTGTGTCTTACCGAGGTCAGCATGTGTGTGTGTGTTACTGAGGTCAGCATGTGTGTGTCTTACTGAGGTCAGTGTGTGTGTGTGTTACTGAGGTCAGTATCTGTGTGTGTTACTGAGGTCAGCGTGTTTGTGATTGAGCGTGTTCCTGAGGTCAGCAGTGTGTGTGTGTTACTGAGGTCAGCTGTGTGTGTGTTTTACAGAGGTCAGCATGTGTGTGTGTTACAGAGGTTAGCATGTGTGTCAGTTACAGAGGACAGCATGTGTGTGTGTTACAGAGGTCAGCGTGTGTGTGTTACTGTCAGCGTCTGTGTGTGTTACAGAGGTCAGCGTGTGTGTGTGTTACAGAGGTCAGTGTGTGAGTGTTACAGAGGTCAACGTGTGTGTGTCTGTTACAGATGTCAGCGTGTGTGTGTGTTACAGAGGTCAGCGTGTGTGTGTGTTACAGAGGTCGGCATGTATTTGTTACTGAGTTCAGCTTGTGTGGGTGTTACTGAGGTCAGCTTGTGTGGGTGTTACTGAGGTCACCGTGTGTGTTATAGAGGTCAGCGTGTGTGTGTGTGTTACAGAGATCAGTGTGTGTGTATTACAGTGGTCAGCGTGTGTGTGTATTACAGAGGTCATCAGGTGTGTGTTACGGGGTCAGCGTGTGTGTGTGTGTTACAGAGGTCAGCATGTGTGTTACAGAGATCAGCATGTGTATGTGTTACAGAGGTCAGCGTGTGTGTTACAGAGGTCAGCATGTGTGTGTGTTACAGAGGTCAGCATGTGGGTGTGTCTGTGTGTGTGTGTGTGTGTTACTGAGGTCAGCGAGTGTGTGTGTTACTGAGGTCAGCGTGTGTGTGTGTTACTGAGGTCAGCGTGTGTGTGTGTTACTGAGGTCAGCGTGTGTGTGTGTGTTACAGAGATCAGTGTGTGTGTATTACAGTGGTCAGCGTGTGTGTGTATTACAGAGGTCATCAGGTGTGTGTTACGGGGTCAGCGTGTGTGTGTGTGTTACAGAGGTCAGCATGTGTGTTACAGAGATCAGCATGTGTATGTGTTACAGAGGTCAGCGTGTGTGTTACAGAGGTCAGCATGTGTGTGTGTTACAGAGGTCAGCATGTGGGTGTGTCTGTGTGTGTGTGTGTGTGTTACTGAGGTCAGCGAGTGTGTGTGTTACTGAGGTCAGCGTGTGTGTGTGTTACTGAGGTCAGCGTGTGTGTGTGTTACTGAGGTCAGCGTGTGTGTGTGTGTGTGTGTGTGTGTGTGTTACAGAGGTCAGCGTGTGTGTGTGTGTGTGTGTGTGTGTTACAGGGGTCAGCGTGTGTGTGTGTGTTACCGAGGTCAGCGTGTGTGTGTTACTGAGGTCAGCGTGTGCGTCTGTGTGTGTCTGTTACAGAGGTCAGCGTGTGTGTGTGTGTGTGTGTGTTACAGAGGTCAGCGTGTGTGTGTGTTACCGAGGTCAGCTTGTGTGTGTGTGTGAACAGAGGTCAGTGTGTGTGTGTGTGTGTGTGTGCGTGTGTTAAAGAGGTCAGCGTGTGCGTGTGTTAAAGAGGTCAGCGTGTGTGTGTGTTACAGAGGTCAGCCTGTGTGTGTGTTACTGAGGTCAGCTTGTGTGTGTTACTGAGGTCAGCGTGTGTGTGTTACTGAGGTCAGCATGTGTGCGTTACAGAGGGCAGCGTGTGTGTGTGTGTTACAGAGGTCAGCGTGTGTATGTTACAGAGGTCAACATGTGTGTGTATTACAGAGGTCAGCGTGTGTGTCTTACTGTGGTCAGCATGTGTGTGTTACAGAGTTCAGCGTGTGTGTGTGTTACACAGGTCAGCGTGTGTGTGTCTTAGAGGTCAGCGTGTGTGTGTTACAGAGGTCAGCGTGTGTGTGTGTTACAGAGGTCAGCGTGTGTGTGTCTGTTACATAGTTCAACATGTGTGTGTGTTACACAGGTCAGCATGTGTGTGTTACAGAGGTAAGTATGTGTGCGTGTGACACAGGTCAGCATGTGTGTGTGTTACAGAGGTCAGCGTGTGTGTGTCTGTTACATAGGTCAGCGCGTGTGTGTGTGTGTGTGTCTTACCGAGGTCAGCATGTGTGTGTGTGTTACTGAGGTCAGCATGTGTGTGTCTTACTGAGGTCAGTGTGTGTGTGTGTTACTGAGGTCAGCATCTGTGTGTGTGTTACTGAGGTCAGCGTGTGTGTTATAGAGGTCAGCGTGTGTGTTATAGAGGTCAGCGTGTGTGTTATAGAGGTCAGCGTGTGTTATAGAGGTCAGCGTGTGTGTGTGTGTTACAGAGATCAGTGTGTGTGTATTACAGTGGTCAGCGTGTGTGTGTGTATTACAGAGGTCATCGTGTGTGTGTTACAGGGGTCAGCGTTTGTGTGTGTGTTACAGAGGTCAGCGTGTGTGTTACAGAGGTCAGCATGTGTATGTGTTACAGAGGTCAGCGTGTGTGTTACAGAGGTCAGCATGTGTGTGTGTTACAGAGGTCAGCATGTGGGTGTGTCTGTGTGTGTGTGTGTGTTACTGAGGTCAGCGTGTGTGTGTGTGTGTTACTGAGGTCAGCGTGTGTGTCTGTGTGTGTGTTACTGAGGTCAGCGTGTGTGTGTGTTACTGAGCTCAGCGTGTGTGTGTTACTGAGGTCAGCGTGTGTGTGTGTGTGTGTGTGTGTTACAGAGGTCAGCGTGTGTGTGTGTGTGTGTGTGTGTGTGTGTGTGTGTTACAGAGGTCAGCGTGTGTGTGTGTGTTACCGAGGTCAGCTTGTGTGTGTGTGTTACCGAGGTCAGCTTGTGTGTGTGTGTGTTACAGAGGTCAGCTTGTTTGTGTTACAGAGGTCAGTGTGTTTGTGTGTGTTACAGAGGTCAGCGTGTGTGTGTTACTGAGGTCAGCCTGTGTGTGCTATTGAGGTCAGCGTGTGTGTGCTACTGAGGTCAGCGTGTGTGTGCTACTGAGGTCAGCGTGTGTGTGTTACTGAGGTCAGCGTGTGCGTCTGTGTGTGTCTGTTACAGAGGTCAGCGTGTGTGTGTGTGTTACAGAGGTCAGCGTGTGTGCGTGTTACCGAGGTCAGCTTGTGTGTGTGTGTAACAGAGGTCAGTGTGTGTGTGTGTGTGTGTGTGTGTTAAAGAGGTCAGCGTGTGTGTGTGTTACAGAAGTCAGCCTGTGTGTGTGTTACTGAGGTCAGCGTGTGTGTGTTACTGAGGTCAGCGTGTGTGTGTTACTGAGGTCAGCGTGTGTGTTATTGAGGTCAGCGTGTGTGTGTGTTACAGAGGTCAGCATGTGTGTGTTACAGAGGTCAGCATGTGTGTATGTTACAGAGGTCAACATGTGTGTGTGTTACAGAGGTCAGCGTGTGTGTCTTACTGTGGTCAGCATGTGTGTGTTACGGAGTTCAGCGTGTGTGTGTGTGTGTGTTACAGAGGTCTGTGTGTGTGTGTGTGTGTGTGTGCATTACAGAGGTCAGCATGTGTGTGTTACAGAGGTCAGCGTGTGTGTGTGTTACAGAGGTCAGCGTGTGTGTGTCTGTTACATAGGTCAACATGTGTGTGTGTTACACAGGTCAGCATGTGTGTGTTACAGAGGTGAGTATGTGTGCGTGTTACAGAGGTCAGCATGTGTGTGTGTTACAGAGGTCAGCGTGTGTGTGTCTGTTACATAGGTCAGCGCGTGTGTGTGTGTGTGTCTTACCGAGGTCAGCGTGTGTGTGTTACTGAGGTCAGCGTGTGTGTGTCTTACTGAGGTCAGTGTGTGTGTGTATTACTGAGGTCAGCATCTGTGTGTGTGTTACTGAGGTCAGCGTGTTTGTGATTGAGCGTGTTCCTGAGGTCAGCTGTGTGTGTGTGTTACTGAGGTCAGCATGTGTGTGTGTTACAGAGGTTAGCATGTGTGTCAGTTACAGAGGACAGCATGTGTGTGTGTTACAGAGGTCAGCGTGTGTTTGTTACTGTCAGCGTCTGTGTGTGTTACAGAGGCCAGCGTGTGTGTGTGTTACAGAGGTCAACGTGTGTGTGTCTGTTACAGATGTCAGCGTGTGTATGTGTTACAGAGGTCAACGTGTGTGTGTCTGTTACAGATGTCAGCGTGTGTATGTGTTACAGAGGTCAGCATGTGTGTGTTACAGAGGTCAGCTTGTGTTTGTCACTGAGGTCAGCTTGTGTGGGTGTTACTGAGGTCAGCTTGTGTGGGTGTTACTGAAGTCAGCTTGTGTGGGTGTTACTGAGGTCAGCGTGTGGGTGTTACTGAGGTCAGCGTGTGGGTGTTACTGAGGTCAGCGTGTGTGTGTTACTGAGGTCAGTGTGTATGGGTTACTGAGGTCAGCTTGTGTGTGTTATTGAGGTCATCGTGTGTGTGTTACTAAGGGCAGCATGTGTGTGTGTTACTGAGATCAGCATGTGTGTTTGTTACTGAGTTCAGCGTGTGTGTGTGTGTGTGTTATAGACGTCAGCGTGTGTGTGTGTCTGTTACAGAGGTCAGCGTGTGTTTGTGTGTGTGTTACAGAGGTCAGTGTGTGTGTGTGTGTTACCGAGGTCAGCTTGTGTGTGTGTGTTACCGTGGTCAGCTTGTGTGTGTGTGTGTTACCGTGGTCAGCTTGTGTGTGTGTGTTACAGAGGTCAGCTTGTGTGTGTGTGTTACAGAGGTCAGCTTGTGTGTGTGTGTGTGTAACAGTGGTCAGCTTGTGTGTGTGTGTTACAAAGATCAGCTTGTGTGTGTGTGTTCCAGAGGTCAGTGTGTTTGTGTGTGTTACAGAGGTCAGCCTGTGTGTGCTACTGAGGTCAGCGTGTGTGTGCTACTGAGGTCAGCATGTGTGTTATAGAGGTCAGCTTGTGTGTGTGTTACAGAGGTCAGCATGTGTGTGTGTTACAGAGGTCAGCGTGTGTGTGTATTACAGAGGTCTGCGTGTGTGTGTATTACAGAGGTCAGCGTGTGTGTGTTACAGAGGTGAGTGTATGTGTGTTACAGACGTCAGCGTGTGTGTGTGTTACAGAGGTCAGCGTGTGTGTGTGTTACAGAGGTCAGCGTGTGTGTGTGTGTTACAGAGGTCAGCTTGTGTGTGTGTTACAGAGGTCAGCATGTGTGTGTGTTACAGATGTCAGCTTGTGTTTGTTACTGAGGTGAGCTTGTGTGGGTGTTACTGAGGTCAGCTTGTGTGGCTGTTACTGAGGTCAGCGTGTGTGTGTGTTACGGAGGTCAGCGTGTGTGTGTGTGTGTTACAGAGGTCAGCATGTGTGTGTGTTACAGAGGTCAGCGTGTGTGTGTGTGTTACAGAGGTCAGCGTGTGTGCTACTGAGGTCAGCATATGTGTTATAGAGGTCAGCGTGTGTGTGTGTGTTACAGAGATCAGTGTGTGTGTGTATTACAGTGGTCAGCATGTGTGTGTGTATTACAGAGGTCAGCATGTGTGTGTGTTACAGAGGTCAGCATGTGTGTGTGTCTGTGTCTGTGTGTGTTACTGAGGTCAGCCTGCGTGTGCTACTGATATCAGCGTGTGTGCTACTGAGGTCAGCCTGTGTGTGCTACTGAGGTCAGCGTGTGTATGCTACTGAGGTCAGCATGTGTGTTATAGAGGTCAGCGTGTGTGGTCAGCGTGTGTGTGTGTGTGTGTGTGTATTACTGAGGTCAGCGTGTGTGTGTGCGTGTGTGTTACTGAGGTCAGTGTGTGTGTGTGTTACAGAGGTCAGCGTCTGTGTTACAGAGGTCAGCATGTGTGTGTGTGTTACTGAGGTCAGCATGTGTGTGTGTGTCTTACTGAGGTCAGCATGTGTGTGTGTTACAGAGGTCAGCATGTGTGTGTGTATTACAGAGGTCAGCGTGTGTGTGTTACAGAGGTGAGCGTATGTGTGTTACAGTGGTCAGCGTGTGTGTGTTACAGAGGTCAGCTTGTGTGTGTGTTACAGAGGTCAGCATGTGTGTGTGTTACAGAGGTCAGCGTGTGTGTGTATTACAGAGGTCAGCGTGTGTGTGTATTACAGAGGTCAGCGTGTGTGTGTGTTACAGAGGTCAGCATGTGTGTGTGTTACAGATGTCAGCTTGTGTTTGTTACTGAGGTGAGCTTGTGTGGGTGTTACTGAGGTCAGCTTGTGTGGCTGTTACTGAGGTCAGCGTGTGTGTGTGTTACAGAGGTCAGCTTGTGTGTGTGTGTGTTACAGAGGTCAGCTTGTTTGTGTTACAGAGGTCAGTGTGTTTGTGTGTGTTACAGAGGTCAGCGTGTGTGTGTTACTGACGTCAGCCTGTGTGTGCTATTGAGGTCAGCGTGTGTGTGCTACTGAGGTCAGCGTGTGTGTGTGTGTTACTGAGGTCAGCGTGTGTGTGTTACTGAGGTCAGCGTGTGCGTCTGTGTGTGTCTGTTACAGAGGTCAGCGTGTGTGTGTGTGTTACAGAGGTCAGCGTGTGTGCGTGTTACCGAGGTCAGCTTGTGTGTGTGTGTAACAGAGGTCAGTGTGTGTGTGTGTGTGTGTGTGTGTGTGTTAAAGAGGTCAGCGTGTGTGTGTGTTACAGAGGTCAGCCTGTGTGTGTGTTACTGAGGTCAGCTTGTGTGTGTTACTGAGGTCAGCGTGTGTGTGTTACTGAGGTCAGCGTGTGTGTGTTACTGAGGTCAGCGTGTGTGTTATTGAGGTCAGCGTGTGTGTGTGTTACAGAGGTCAGCATGTGTGTGTTACAGAGGTCAGCATGTGTGTATGTTACAGAGGTCAACATGTGTGTGTGTTACAGAGGTCAGCGTGTGTGTCTTACTGTGGTCAGCATGTGTGTGTTACAGAGTTCAGCGTGTGTGTGTGTGTTACAGAGGTCTGTGTGTGTGTGTGTGTGTGTGTGTGTGTGCATTACAGAGGTCAGCATGTGTGTGTTACAGAGGTCAGCGTGTGTGTGTGTTACAGAGGTCAGCGTGTGTGTGTGTCTGTTACATAGGTCAACACGTGTGTGTGTTACACAGGTCAGCATGTGTGTGTTACAGAGGTGAGTATGTGTGCGTGTTACAGAGGTCAGCATGTGTGTGTGTTACAGAGGTCAGCGTGTGTGTGTCTGTTACATAGGTCAGCGCGTGTGTGTGTGTGTGTCTTACCGAGGTCAGCGTGTGTGTGTTACTGAGGTCAGCGTGTGTGTGTCTTACTGAGGTCAGTGTGTGTGTGTATTACTGAGGTCAGCATCTGTGTGTGTGTTACTGAGGTCAGCGTGTTTGTGATTGAGCGTGTTCCTGAGGTCAGCTGTGTGTGTGTGTTACTGAGGTCAGCTGTGTGTGTGTGTGTTACAGAGGTTAGCATGTGTGTCAGTTACAGAGGACAGCATGTGTGTGTGTTACAGAGGTCAGCGTGTGTTTGTTACTGTCAGCGTCTGTGTGTGTTACAGAGGCCAGCGTGTGTGTGTGTTACAGAGGTCAACGTGTGTGTGTCTGTTACAGATGTCAGCGTGTGTGTGTGTTACAGAGGTCAGCGTGTGTATGTGTTACAGAGGTCGGCATGTGTGTGTTACAGAGGTCAGCTTGTGTTTGTTACTGAGGTCAGCTTGTGTGGGTGTTACTGAGGTCAGCTTGTGTGGGTGTTACTGAAGTCAGCTTGTGTGGGTGTTACTGAGGTCAGCGTGTGGGTGTTACTGAGGTCAGCGTGTGGGTGTTACTGAGGTCAGCGTGTGTGTGTTACTGAGGTCAGTGTGTATGGGTTACTGAGGTCAGCTTGTGTGTGTTATTGAGGTCATCGTGTGTGTGTTACTAAGGGCAGCATGTGTGTGTGTTACTGAGATCAGCATGTGTGTTTGTTACTGAGTTCAGCGTGTGTGTGTGTGTGTGTTATAGACGTCAGCGTGTGTGTGTGTCTGTTACAGAGGTCAGCGTGTGTTTGTGTGTGTGTTACAGAGGTCAGTGTGTGTGTGTGTGTTACCGAGGTCAGCTTGTGTGTGTGTGTTACCGTGGTCAGCTTGTGTGTGTGTGTGTTACCGTGGTCAGCTTGTGTGTGTGTGTTACAGAGGTCAGCTTGTGTGTGTGTGTTACAGAGGTCAGCTTGTGTGTGTGTGTGTAACAGTGGTCAGCTTGTGTGTGTGTGTTACAGAGGTCAGCTTGTGTGTGTGTGTTACAAAGATCAGCTTGTGTGTGTGTGTTCCAGAGGTCAGTGTGTTTGTGTGTGTTACAGAGGTCAGCTTGTGTGTGTGTTACAGAGGTCAGCATGTGTGTGTGTTACAGTGGTCAGCGTGTGTGTGTATTACAGAGGTCAGCGTGTGTGTGTATTACAGAGGTCAGCGTGTGTGTGTTACAGAGGTGAGTGTATGTGTGTTACAGACGTCAGCGTGTGTGTGTGTTACAGAGGTCAGCGTGTGTGTGTGTTACAGAGGTCAGCGTGTGTGTGTTACAGAGGTCAGCTTGTGTGTGTGTTACAGAGGTCAGCATGTGTGTGTGTTACAGATGTCAGCTTGTGTTTGTTACTGAGGTGAGCTTGTGTGGGTGTTACTGAGGTCAGCTTGTGTGGCTGTTACTGAGGTCAGCGTGTGTGTGTGTTACGGAGGTCAGCGTGTGTGTGTGTGTTACAGAGGTCAGCATGTGTGTGTGTTACAGAGGTCAGCGTGTGTGTGTGTGTTACAGAGGTCAGCGTGTGTGCTACTGAGGTCAGCATGTGTGTTATAGAGGTCAGCGTGTGTGTGTGTGTTACAGAGATCAGTGTGTGTGTGTATTACAGTGGTCAGCATGTGTGTGTGTATTACAGAGGTCAGCATGTGTGTGTGTTACAGAGGTCAGCATGTGTGTGTGTCTGTGTCTGTGTGTGTTACTGAGGTCAGCCTGTGTGTGCTACTGATATCAGCGTGTGTCTTACTGAAGTCAGCCTGTGTGTGCTACTGAGGTCAGCGTGTGTATGCTACTGAGGTCAGCATGTGTGTTATAGAGGTCAGCGTGTGTGGTCAGCGTGTGTGTGTGTGTGTGTATTACTGAGGTCAGTGTGTGTGTGTGTTGCAGAGGTCAGCGTGTGTGTGTGTTACAGAGGTCAGCTTGTGTTTTTTACTAAGGTCAGCTTGTGTGGGTGTTACTGAGGTCAGCGTGTGGGTGTTACTGAGGTCAGCGTGTGGGTGTTACTGAGGTCAGCGTGTGTGTGTTACTGAGGTCAGTGTGTATGGGTTACTGAGGTCAGCTTGTGTGTGTGTTACTGAGGTCAGCTCGTGTGTGTGTGTTACAGAGGTCAGTGTGTTTGTGTGTGTTACAGAGGTCAGCCTGTGTGTGCTACTGAGGTCAGCGTGTGTGTGCTACTGAGGTCAGCATGTGTGTTATAGAGGTCAGCTTGTGTGTGTGTGTTACAGAGATCAGTGTGTGTGTGTATTACAGTGGTCAGCGTGTGTGTGTGTATTACAGAGGTCATCGTGTGTGTGTTACAGGGGTCAGCGTGTGTGTGTCTTACTGAGGTCAGCGTGTGTGTGTTTCAGAGGTCAGCATGTGTGTGTGTTACAGAGGTCAGCATGTGTGTGTGTTACAGAGGTCAGCGTGTGTGTGTGTGTTACAGAGGTCAGCGTGTGTGCTACTGAGGTCAGCATGTGTGTTATAGAGGTCAGCGTGTGTGTGTGTGTTACAGAGATCAGTGTGTGTGTGTATTACAGTGGTCAGCATGTGTGTGTGTATTACAGAGGTCAGCATGTGTGTGTGTTACAGAGGTCAGCATGTGTGTGTGTCTGTGTCTGTGTGTGTTACTGAGGTCAGCCTGTGTGTGCTACTGATATCAGCGTGTGTCTTACTGAAGTCAGCCTGTGTGTGCTACTGAGGTCAGCGTGTGTATGCTACTGAGGTCAGCATGTGTGTTATAGAGGTCAGCGTGTGTGGTCAGCGTGTGTGTGTGTGTGTGTATTACTGAGGTCAGCGTGTGTGTGTGCGTGTGTGTTACTGAGGTCAGTGTGTGTGTGTGTTACAGAGGTCAGCGTCTGTGTTACAGAGGTCAGCATGTGTGTGTGTGTTACTGAGGTCAGCGTGTGTGTGTGTGTGTCTTACTGAGGTCAGCATATGTGTGTGTTACAGAGGTCAGCATGTGTGTGTGTTATAGAGGTCAGCATGTGTGTGTGTTACAGAGGTCAGCGTGTGTGTGTATTACAGAGGTCAGCGTGTGTGTGTTACAGAGGTGAGCGTATGTGTGTTACAGAGGTCAGCGTGTGTGTGTTACAGAGGTCAGCTTGTGTGTGTGTTACAGAGGTCAGCATGTGTGTGTGTTACAGAGGTCAGCGTGTGTGTGTATTACAGAGGTCAGCGTGTGTGTGTATTACAGAGGTCAGCGTATGTGTGTGTTACAGAGGTCAGCATGTGTGTGTGTTACAGATGTCAGCTTGTGTTTGTTACTGAGGTGAGCTTGTGTGGGTGTTACTGAGGTCAGCTTGTGTGGCTGTTACTGAGGTCAGCGTGTGTGTGTGTTACAGAGGTCAGCGTGTGTGTGTGTTACAGAGGTCAGCATGTGTGTGTTACAGATGTCAGCTTGTGTGTGTGTGTTACAGAGGTCAGCGTGTGTGTGCTACAGATGTGAGCGTATGTGTGTTACAGAGGTCAGCATGTGTGTTATAGAGGTTAGCATGTGTGTGGGTTACAGAGGTCAGCATGTGCGTGTGTCTGTGTGTGTGTGTGTGTGTGTGTTACTGAGGTCAGCGTCTGTGTGTGTGTTACTGAGGTCAGCATGTGTGTGTGTCTGTGTGTGTGTGTGTGTATGTGTGTGTGTGTTACTGAGGTCAGCCTGTGTGTGCTACTGAGGTCAGCGTGTGTCTTACTGAGGTCAGCCTGTGTGTGCTACTGAGGTCAGCGTGTGTATGCTACTGAGGTCAGCATGTGTGTTATAGAGGTCAGCGTGTGTGTGTGTGTGTTACAGAGATCAGTGTGAGTGTGTATTACAGTGGTCAGCGTGTGTGTGTGTATTACAAAGGTCATCGTGTGTGTGTGTTACAGGGGTCAGCGTGTGTGTGTGTGTTACAGAGGTCAGCGTGTGTGTTATAGAGGTTAGCATGTGGGTGTGTTACAGAGGTCAGCATGTGTGTGTGTTACAGAGGTCAGCATGTGTGTGTTTCTGTGTGTGTGTGTGTGTGTTACTGAGGTCAGCGTGTGTGTCTGTGTGTGTGTTACTGAGGTCAGCGTGTGTGTGTGTGTTACTGAGGTCAGCGTGTGTGTGTTACTGAGGTCAGCATGTGTGTGTGTTACTGAGGTCAGCGTGTGTGTGTGTTACTGAGATCAGTGTGTGTGTGTTACTGAGGTCAGCTTGTGTGTGTTACTGAGGTCAGCGTGTGTGTGTGTTACTGAGGTCAGCGTGTGTGTGTTACTGAGGTCAGCGTGTGTGTGTGTGTGTGTGTGTGTTACTGAGGTCAGCGTGTGTGTTACTGAGGTCTGCGTGTGTGTGTTACTGAGGTCAGCGTGTTTGTGTTACTGAGGTCAGCGTGTGTGTGTTACAGAGGTCAGTGTGTGTGTGTATTACAGAGGTCAGCGTCTGTGTGTATTACAGAGGTCAGCGTGTGAGTGTATTACAGAGGTCAGCGTGTGTGTGTTACAGAGGTGAGCGTGTGTGTGTGTTACAGAGGTCAGCGTGTATGTGTGTTACAGAGGTCAGCATGTGTGTGTGTTACAGAGTTCAGCGTGTGTGTGTGTTACCGAGGTCAGCATGTGTGTGTGTTGCAGAGGTCAGCGTGTGTGTGTGTTACAGAGGTCTGCTTGTGTTTTTTACTGAGGTCAGCTTGTGTGGGTGTTACTGAGGTCAGCTTGTGTGGGTGTTACTGAGGTCAGCTTGTGTGGGTGTTACTGAGGTCAGCTTGTGTGGGTGTTACTGAGGTCAGCTTGTGTGGGTGTTACTGAGGTCAGCGTGTGGGTGTTACTGAGGTCAGCGTGTGTGTGTTACTGAGGTCAGTGTGTATGGGTTACTGAGGTCAGCTTGTGTGTGTTACTGAGGTCAGCGTGTGTGTGTTATTGAGGTCAGCATGTGTGTGTGTGTGTTATAGACTTCAGCGTGTGTGTGTGTCTGTTACAGAGGTCAGCGTGTGGTTGTGTGTGTGTTACAGAGGTCAGCTTGTGTGTGTGTGTTACCGTGGTCAGCTTGTGTGTGTGTGTTACAGAGGTCAGCTTGTGTGTGTGTTACAGAGGTCAGCTTGTGTGTGTGTGTTACAGAGATCAGCTTGTGTGAGTGTGTTACAGAGGTCAGTGTGTTTGTGTGTGTTACAGAGGTCAGCCTGTGTGTGCTACTGAGGTCAGCGTGTGTGTGCTACTGAGGTCAGCATGTGTGTTATAGAGGTCAGCGTGTGTGTGTGTTACAGAGGTCAGCGTGTGTGTGTGTTACACAGGTCAGCGTGTATGTGTGTTACATAGGTCAGTGTGTATGTGTCTGTTACAGATGTCAGCGTGTGTGTGTCTGTTACAGAGGTCAGCGTGTGTGTGTGTTACAGAGGTCAGCGTCTGTGTTACAGAGGTAGCATGTGTGTGTGTGTTACTGAGGTCAGCGTGTGTGTGTGTCTTACTGAGGTCAGCGTGTGTGTGTTACTGAGGTCAGCGTGTGTGTATGTTACAGAGGTCAGTGTGGGTGTGTATTACAGAGGTCAGCGTGTGTGTGTATTACAGAGGTCAGCGTGTGTGTGTGTTACAGAGGTCAGCTTGTGTGTGTGTTAGAGGTCAGCATGTGCGTGTGTTACAGATGTCAGCTTGTGTTTGTTACTGCGGTGAGCTTGTGTGGGTGTTACTGAGGTCAGCTTGTGTGGCTGTTACTGAGGTCACCGTGTGTGTGTTACAGAGGTCAGCTTGTGTGTGTGTTACTGAGGTCAGCGTGTGTGTGTGTCTTACTGAGGTCAGCATGTGTGTGTGTCACAGAGGTCAGCATGTGCGTGTGTTACAGAGGTCAGCATGTGTGTGTGTTACAGAGGTCAGCATGTGTGTGTGTTACAGAGGTCAGCGTGTGTTTGTATTACAGAGGTCAGCGTGTGTGTTTTACAGAGGTGAGCGTATGTGTGTTACAGAGGTCAGCGTGTGAGTGTGTTACAGAGGTCAGCGTGTGTGTGTGTTACAGAAGTCAGCTTGTGTGTGTGTTACAGAGGTCAGCATGTTTGTGTGTTACAGAGGTCAGCGTGTGTGTGTATTACAGAGGTCAGCGTGTGTGTGTATTACAGAGGTCAGCGTGTGTGTGTTACAGAGGTGAGCGTATGTGTGTTACAGAGGTCAGCGTGTGTGTGTGTTACAGTGGTCAGCTTGTGTGTGTGTTAGAGGTCAGCATGTGCGTGTGTTACAGATGTCAGCTTGTGTTTGTTACTGCGGTGAGCTTGTGTGGGTGTTACTGAGGTCAGCTTGTGTGGCTGTTACTGAAGTCAGCGTGTGTGTGTTACTGAGGTCAGCGGGTGTGTGTTACTGAGGTCTGCGTGTGTGTGTTACTGAGGTCAGCGTGTGTGTGTTACTGAGGTCAGCGTGTGTGTGTTACAGAGGTCAGCGTGTGTGTGTGTTACAGAGGTCAGTGTGTGTGTGTATTACAGAGGTCAGCGTGTGTGTGTATTACAGAGGTCAGCGTGTGTGTGTGTTACAGAGGTCAGCTTGTGTGTGTGTTAGAGGTCAGCATGTGCGTGTGTTACAGATGTCAGCTTGTGTTTGTTACTGCGGTGAGCTTGTGTGGGTGTTACTGAGGTCAGCTTGAGTGGCTGTTACTGTGGTCAGCGTGTGTGTGTTACTGAGGTCAGCGTGTGTGTGTTACTGAGGTCTGCGTGTGTGTGTAACTGAGGTCAGCGTGTGTGTGTTACTGAGGTCAGCGTGTGTGTGTGTTACAGAGGTCAGTGTGGGTGTGTATTACAGAGGTCAGCGTGTGTGTGTATTACAGAGGTCAGCATGTGCATGTGTTACAGATGTCAGCTTGTGTTTGTTACTGTGGTGAGCTTGTGTGGGTGTTACTGAGGTCAGCTTGTGTGGCTGTTACTGAGGTCACCGTGTGTGTGTTACAGAGGTCAGCGTGTGTGTGTATTACAGAGGTCAGCATGTGCATGTGTTACAGATGTCAGCTTGTGTTTGTTACTGTGGTGAGCTTGTGTGGGTGTTACTGAGGTCAGCGTGTGTGTGTGTCTTACTGAGGTCAGCATGTGTGTGTGTCACAGAGGTCAGCATGTGTGTGTGTCACAGAGGTCAGCATGTGTGTGTGTTACAGAGGTCAGCGTGTGTTTGTATTACAGAGGTCAGCGTGTGTGTTTTACAGAGGTGAGCGTATGTGTGTTACAGAGGTCAGCATGTGTGTGTGTTACAGAGGTCAGCATGTTTGTGTGTTACAGAGGTCAGCGTGTGTGTGTATTACAGAGGTCAGCGTGTGTGTGTATTACAGAGGTCAGCGTGTGTGTGTATTACAGAGGTCAGCATGTGTGTGTTACAGAGGTGAGCGTATGTGTGTTACAGAGGTCAGCGTGTGTGTGTGTTACAGAGGTCAGCTTGTGTGTGTGTTAGAGGTCAGCATGTGTGTGTGTTACAGATGTCAGCTTGTGTTTGTTACTGCGGTGAGCTTGTGTGTGTGTTACTGAGGTCAGCTTGTGTGGCTGTTACTGAGGTCAGCGGGTGTGTGTTACTGAGGTCTGCGTGTGTGTGTTACTGAGGTCAGTGTGTGTGTGTGTTACAGAGGTCAGTGTGTGTGTGTATTACAGAGGTCAGCGTGTGTGTGTATTACAGAGGTCAGCGTGTGTGTGTGTTACAGAGGTCAGCTTGTGTGTGTGTTACAGAGGTCAGCTTGTGTGTGTGTTAGAGGTCAGCATGTGCGTGTGTTACAGATGTCAGCTTGTGTTTGTTACTGCGGTGAGCTTGTGTGGGTGTTACTGAGGTCAGCTTGTGTGGCTGTTACTGAGGTCACCGTGTGTGTGTTACAGAGGTCAGCTTGTGTGTGTGTTACTGAGGTCAGCGTGTGTGTGTTACTGAGGTCAGCTTGTGTGTGTGTTACTGAGGTCAGTGTGTGTGTGTGTTACAGAGGTCCGTGTGTGTGTGTATTACAGGGGTCAGCGTGTGTGTGTATTACAGAGGTCAGCGTGTGTGTGTGTTACAGAGGTCAGCGTGTGTGTGTGTTAGAGGTCAGCATGTGCGTGTGTTACAGAGGTCAGCGTGTGTGTGTGTTACAGAGGTCAGCTTGTGTGTGTGTTAGAGGTCAGCATGTGCGTGTGTTACAGAGGTCAGCGTGTGTGTGTGTGTTACAGAGGTCAGCGTGTGTGTGTATTACAGAGGTCAGCGTGTGTGTGTTACAGACGTCAGCGTGTGTGTGTGTTACAGAGGTCAGCGTGTGTGTGTTACAGAGGTGAGCGTATGTGTGTTACAGACGTCAGCGTGTGTGTGTGTTACAGAGGTCAGCGTGTGTGTGTGTTGCAGAGGTCAGCGTGTGTGTGTGTGTTGCAGAGGTCAGCGTGTGTGTGTGTTACAGAGGTCAGCTTGTGTTTTTTACTGAGGTCAGCTTGTGTGGGTGTTACTGAGGTCAGCTTGTGTGGGTGTTATTGAGGTCAGCTTGTGTGGGTGTTACTGAGGTCAGCGTGTGGGTGTTACTGAGGTCAGCGTGTGGGTGTTACTGAGGTCAGCGTGTGTGTGTTACTGAGGTCAGTGTGTATGGGTTACTGAGGTCAGCTTGTGTGTGTTACTGAGGTCAGCGTGTGTGTTTGTTACTGAGTTCAGCGTGTGTGTTTGTTACTGAGTTCAGTGTGTGTGTGTGTGTGCTATAGACGTCAGCGTGTGTGTGTGTCTGTTACAGAGGTCAGCATGTGTTTGTGTGTGTTTTACAGAGGTCAGCGTGCGTGTGTGTGTTACCGAGGTCAGCTTGTGTGTGTGTGTTACCGTGGTCAGCTTGTGTGTGTGTGTTACAGAGGTCAGCTTGTGGCTGTGTGTTACAGAGGTCAGCTTGTGTGTGTGTGTTACAGAGATCAGCTTGTGTGTGTGTGTTACAGAGGTCAGTGTGTTTGTGTGTGTTACAGAGGTCAGCGTGTGTGTGTGCTACTGAGGTCAGCATGTGTGTTATAGAGGTCAGCGTGTGTGTGTGTTACAGAGGTCAGCATGTGTGTGTGTTACACAGGTCAGCGTGTATGTGTGTTACATAGGTCAGTGTGTATGTGTCTGTTACAGATGTCAGCGTGTGTGTGTCTGTTACAGAGGTCAGCGTGTGTGTGTGTTACAGAGGTCAGCGTCTGTGTTACAGAGGTAGCATGTGTGTGTGTGTTACTGAGGTCAGCGTGTGTGTGTGTCTTACTGAGGTCAGCGTGTGTGTGTTACTGAGGTCAGCGTGTGTGTGTGTTACAGAGGTCAGTGTGGGTGTGTATTACAGAGGTCAGCGTGTGTGTGTATTACAGAGGTCAGCGTGTGTGTGTGTTACAGAGGTCAGCTTGTGTGTGTGTTAGAGGTCAGCATGTGCGTGTGTTACAGATGTCAGCTTGTGTTTGTTACTGCGGTGAGCTTGTGTGGCTGTTACTGAGGTCACCGTGTGTGTGTTACAGAGGTCAGCTTGTGTGTGTGTTACTGAGGTCAGCGTGTGTGTGTGTCTTACTGAGGTCAGCATGTGTGTGTTACAGAGGTCAGCATGTGTGTGTGTTACAGAGGTCAGCATGTGTGTGTGTTACAGAGGTCAGCGTGTGTTTGTATTACAGAGGTCAGCGTGTGTGTTTTACAGAGGTGAGCGTATGTGTGTTACAGAGGTCAGCGTGTGAGTGTGTTACAGAGGTCAGCGTGTGTGTGTGTTACAGAAGTCAGCTTGTGTGTGTGTTACAGAGGTCAGCATGTTTGTGTGTTACAGAGGTCAGCGTGTGTGTGTATTACAGAGGTCAGCGTGTGTGTGTATTACAGAGGTCAGCGTGTGTGTGTTACAGAGGTGAGCGTATGTGTGTTACAGAGGTCAGCGTGTGTGTGTGTTACAGTGGTCAGCTTGTGTGTGTGTTAGAGGTCAGCATGTGCGTGTGTTACAGATGTCAGCTTGTGTTTGTTACTGCGGTGAGCTTGTGTGGGTGTTACTGAGGTCAGCTTGTGTGGCTGTTACTGAAGTCAGCGTGTGTGTGTTACTGAGGTCAGCGGGTGTGTGTTACTGAGGTCTGCGTGTGTGTGTTACTGAGGTCAGCGTGTGTGTGTTACTGAGGTCAGCGTGTGTGTGTTACAGAGGTCAGCGTGTGTGTGTGTTACAGAGGTCAGTGTGTGTGTGTATTACAGAGGTCAGCGTGTGTGTGTATTACAGAGGTCAGCGTGTGTGTGTGTTACAGAGGTCAGCTTGTGTGTGTGTTAGAGGTCAGCATGTGCGTGTGTTACAGATGTCAGCTTGTGTTTGTTACTGCGGTGAGCTTGTGTGGGTGTTACTGAGGTCAGCTTGAGTGGCTGTTACTGTGGTCAGCGTGTGTGTGTTACTGAGGTCAGCGTGTGTGTGTTACTGAGGTCTGCGTGTGTGTGTTACTGAGGTCAGCGTGTGTGTGTTACTGAGGTCAGCGTGTGTGTGTGTTACAGAGGTCAGTGTGGGTGTGTATTACAGAGGTCAGCGTGTGTGTGTATTACAGAGGTCAGCGTGTGTGTGTGTTACAGAGGTCAGCTTGTGTGTGTGTTAGAGGTCAGCATGTGCATGTGTTACAGATGTCAGCTTGTGTTTGTTACTGCGGTGAGCTTGTGTGGGTGTTACTGAGGTCACCGTGTGTGTGTTACAGAGGTCAGCTTGTGTGGGTGTTACTGAGGTCAGCGTGTGTGTGTGTTACAGAGGTCAGCGTCTGTGTTACAGAGGTCAGCGTGTGTGTGTGTCTTACTGAGGTCAGCATGTGTGTGTGTCACAGAGGTCAGCATGTTTGTGTGTTACAGAGGTCAGCATGTTTGTGTGTTACAGAGGTCAGCGTGTGTGTGTGTTACAGAGGTCCGCATGTGTGTGTGTTACAGAGGTCAGCATGTTTGTGTATTACAGAGGTCAGCGTGTGTGTGTATTACAGAGGTCAGCATGTGTGTGTTACAGAGGTGAGCGTATGTGTGTTACAGAGGTCAGCGTGTGTGTGTGTTAGAGGTCAGCTTGTGTGTGTGTTAGAGGTCAGCATGTGTGTGTGTTACAGATGTCAGCTTGTGTTTGTTACTGCGGTGAGCTTGTGTGGCTGTTACTGAGGTCAGCTTGTGTGGCTGTTACTGAGGTCAGCGGGTGTGTGTTACTGAGGTCTGCGTGTGTGTGTTACTGAGGTCAGTGTGTGTGTGTGTTACAGAGGTCAGTGTGTGTGTGTATTACAGAGGTCAGCGTGTGTGTGTATTACAGAGGTCAGCGTGTGTGTGTGTTACAGAGGTCAGCTTGTGTGTGTGTTAGAGGTCAGCATGTGCGTGTGTTACAGATGTCAGCTTGTGTTTGTTACTGCGGTGAGCTTGTGTGGGTGTTACTGAGGTCAGCTTGTGTGGCTGTTACTGAGGTCACCGTGTGTGTGTTACAGAGGTCAGCTTGTGTGTGTGTTACTGAGGTCAGCGTGTGTGTGTTACTGAGGTCAGCTTGTGTGTGTGTTACTGAGGTCAGTGTGTGTGTGTGTTACAGAGGTCAGCGTGTGTGTGTATTACAGAGGTCAGCGTGTGTGTGTGTTACAGAGGTCAGCTTGTGTGTGTGTTACAGAGGTCAGCGTGTGTGTGTGTTACAGAGGTCAGCTTGTGTGTGTGTTAGAGGTCAGCATGTGCGTGTGTTACAGATGTCAGCTTGTGTTTGTTACTGCGGTGAGCTTGTGTGGGTGTTACTGAGGTCAGCTTGTGTGGCTGTTACTGAGGTCACCGTGTGTGTGTTACAGAGGTCAGCTTGTGTGTGTGTTACTGAGGTCAGCGTGTGTGTGTTACTGAGGTCTGCGTGTGTGTGTTACTGAGGTCAGCGTGTGTGTGTTACTGAGGTTAGCGTGTGTGTGTTACAGAGGTCAGCGTGTGTGTGTATTACAGAGGTCAGCGTGTGTGTGTTACAGAGGTGAGCGTGTGTGTGTGTTGCAGAGGTCAGCGTGTGTGTGTGTGTTGCAGAGGTCAGCGTGTGTGTGTGTTGCAGAGGTCAGCGTGTGTGTGTGTGTTGCAGAGGTCAGCGTGTGTGTGTGTTACAGAGGTCAGCTTGTGTTTTTTACTGAGGTCAGCTTGTGTGGGTGTTACTGAGGTCAGCTTGTGTGGGTGTTATTGAGGTCAGCTTGTGTGGGTGTTACTGAGGTCAGCGTGTGGGTGTTACTGAGGTCAGCGTGTGGGTGTTACTGAGGTCAGCGTGTGTGTGTTACTGAGGTCAGTGTGTATGGGTTACTGAGGTCAGCTTGTGTGTGTTACTGAGGTCAGCGTGTGTGTGTTACTGAGCTCAGCATGTGTGTGTGTTACTGAGATCAGCGTGTATGTTTGTTACTGAGTTCAGCGTGTGTGTTTGTTACTGAGTTCAGTGTGTGTGTGTGTGTGCTATAGACGTCAGCGTGTGTGTGTGTCTGTTACAGAGGTCAGCATGTGTTTGTGTGTGTTTTACAGAGGTCAGCGTGCGTGTGTGTGTTACCGAGGTCAGCTTGTGTGTGTGTGTTACCGTGGTCAGCTTGTGTGTGTGTGTTACAGTGGTCAGCTTGTGGCTGTGTGTTACAGAGGTCAGCTTGTGTGTGTGTGTTACAGAGATCAGCTTGTGTGTGTGTGTTACAGAGGTCAGCGTGTGTGTGCTACTGAAGTCAGCATGTGTGTTATAGAGGTCAGCGTGTGTGTGTGTGTTACAGAGATCAGTGTGTGTGTGTATTACAGTGGTCAGCGTGTGTGTGTTTCAGAGGTCAGCATGTGTGTATGTTACAGAGGTCAGCATGTGTGTGTGTGTTACAGAGGTCAGCGTGTGTGTGTGTTACACAGGTCAGCGTGTGTGTGTGTTACATAGGTCAGTGTGTATGTGTCTGTTACAGTTGTCAGCGTGTGTGTGTCTGTTACAGAGGTCAGCGTGTGTGTGTTACTGAGGTCAGCATGTGTGTGTGTGTGTTACTGAGGTCAGCGTGTGTGTGTGTTACAGAGGTCAGCGTCTGTGTTACAGAGGTCAGCATGTGTGTGTGTGTTACTGAGGTCAGCGTGTGTGTGTGTGTGTCTTACTGAGGTCAGCATGTGTGTGTGTTACAGAGGTCAGTATGTGTGTGTGTTGCAGAGGTCAGCATGTGTGTGTGTTGCAGAGGTCAGCGTGTGTTTGTATTACAGAGGTCAGCGTGTGTGTGTTACAGAGGTGAGCGTATGTGTGTTACAGAGGTCAGCGTGTGTGTGTGTTACAGAGGTCAGCGTGTGTGTCTGTTACAGAAGTCAGCTTGTGTGTGTGTTTAAGAGGTCAGCATGTGTGTGTGTTACAGAGGTCAGCGTGTGTGTGTATTACAGAGGTCAGCGTGTGTGTGTATTACAGAGGTCAGCGTGTGTGTGTTACAGAGGTGAGCGTATGTGTGTTACAGACGTCAGTGTGCGTGTGTGTTACACAGGTCAGCGTGTGTGTGTGTTACACAGGTCAGCGTGTATGTGTCTGTTACAGATGTCAGCGTGTGTGTGTCTGTTACAGAGGTCAGCGTGTGTGTGTTACTGAGGTCAGCATGTGTGTGTGTGTGTTACTGAGGTCAGCGTGTGTGTGTGTTACAGAGGTCAGCGTCTGTGATACTGAGGTCAGCATGTGTGTGTGTGTTACTGAGGTCAGCGTGTGTGTGTGTGTCTTACTGAGGTCAGAATGTTTGTGTGTTACAGCGGTCAGCATGTGTGTGTGTTACAGAGGTCAGCATGTGTGTGTGTTACAGGGGTCAGCATGTGTGTGTGTTACAGAGGTCAGCGTGTGTTTGTATTACAGAGGTCAGCGTGTCTGTGTTACAGAGGTGAGCGTATGTGTGTTACAGAGGTCAGCGTGTGTGTGTGTTACAGAGGTCAGCGTGTGTGTGTGTTACAGAGGTCAGCTTGTGTGTGTGTTACAGTGGTCAGCGTGTGTGTGTGTTACAGAGGTCAGCGTGTGTGTGTGTTACAGAGGTCAGCTTGTGTGTGTGTTACAGAGGTCAGCATGTGTGTGTTACAGAGGTCAGCGTGTGTGTGTATTACAGAGGTCAGCTTGTGTGTGTGTTAGTGGTCAGCATGTGCGTGTGTTACAGATGTCAGCTTGTGTTTGTTACTGCGGTGAGCTTGTGTGGGTGTTACTGAGGTCAGCTTGTGTGGCTGTTACTGAGGTCACCGTGTGTGTGTTACAGAGGTCAGCTTGTGTGGGTGTTACTGAGGTCAGCGTGTGTGTGTTACTGAGGTCAGCGTGTGTGTGCTACTGAGGTCAGCGTGTGTGTGTTACAGAGGTCAGCTTGTGTGTGTGTTACAGAGGTCAGCGTGTGTGTGTTACAGAGGTCAGCTTGTGTGTGTGTTACAGAGGTCAGCATGTGTGTGTGTTACAGAGGTCAACATGTGTTTGTGTCTGTGTGTGTGTGTTACTGAGGTCAGCGTGTGTGTGTGTGTGTTACTGAGGTCAGCGTATGTGTTACAGAGGACAGCATGTGTGTGTGTTACAGAGGTCAGCGTGTGCGTGTAACAGAGGTCCGTGTGTGTGTGTTACAGAGATCAGCTTGTGTGGGTGTTACAGAGGTCAGCTTGTATGGGTGTTACTGAGCTCACCGTGTGTGTGTGTGTTACTGAGGTCAGCATGTGTGTGTGTCTGTGTGTGTGTGTGTGTGTGTTACTGAGGTCAGCCTGTGTGTGCTACTGAGGTCAGCGTGTGTGTTATAGAGGTCAGCTTGTGTGTGTGTGTTACAGAGGTCAGCTTGTGTGTGTGTGTTACAGAGATCAGCTTGTGTGAGTGTGTTACAGAGGTCAGTGTGTTTGTGTGTGTTACAGAGGTCAGCCTGTGTGTGCTACTGAGGTCAGCGTGTGTGTGCTACTGAGGTCAGCATATGTGTTATAGAGGTCAGCGTGTGTGTGTGTGTTACAGAGATCAGTGTGTGTGTGTATTACAGTGGTCAGCGTGTGTCTGTTTCAGAGGTCAGCATGTGTGTATATTACAGAGGTCAGCATGTGTGTGTGTTACAGAGGTCAGCGTGTGTGTGTGTTACACAGGTCAGCGTGTGTGTGTGTTACACAGGTCAGCGTGTATGTGTCTGTTACAGATGTCAGCATGTGTGTGTCTGTTACAGAGGTCAGCGTGTGTGTGTGTTACAGAGGTCAGCGTCTGTGATACAGAGGTCAGCATGTGTGTGTGTGTTACTGAGGTCAGCGTGTGTGTGTGTGTCTTACTGAGGTCAGAATGTTTGTGTGTTACAGAGGTCAGCATGTGTGTGAGTTACAGAGGTCAGCATGTGTGTGAGTTACAGAGGTCAGCATGTGTGTGTGTTACAGAGGTCAGCATGTGTGTGTGTTACAGAGGTCAGCGTATGTTTGTATTACAGAGGTCAGCGTGTGTGTGTTACAGAGGTGAGCGTATGTGTGTTATAGTAGTCAGCGTGTGTGTGTGTGTTACAGAGGTTAGCGTGTGTGTGTGTTACAGAGGTCAGCTTGTGTGTGTGTTACAGTGGTCTGCGTATGTGTGTTACAGAGGTCAGCGTGTGTGTGTTACAGAGGTCAGCGTGTGTGTGTGTTACAGAGGTCAGCTTGTGTGTGTGTTACAGAGGTCAGCATGTGTGTGTGTTACAGAGGTCAGCGTGTGTGTGTATTACAGAGGTCAGCTTGTGTGTGTGTTAGAGGTCAGCATGTGCGTGTGTTACAGATGTCAGCTTGTGTTTGTTACTGCGGTTAGCTTGTGTGGGTGTTACTGAGGTCAGCTTGTGTGGCTGTTACTGAGGTCACCGTGTGTGTGTTACAGAGGTCAGCTTGTGTGTGTGTTACTGAGGTCAGCGTGTGTGTGTTACTGAGGTCAGCGTGTGTGTGTTACAGAGGTCAGCGTGTGTGTGTGTTACAGAGGTCAGCTTGTGTGTGTGTTACAGAGGTCAGCTTGTGTGTGTGTTACAGAGGTCAGCATGTGTGTGTGTTACAGAGGTCAACATGTGTGTTATAGAGGTCAGCGTGTGTGTGTGTGTTACAGAGATCAGTGTGTGTGTGTATTACAGTGGTCAGCGTGTGTGTGTGTATTACAGAGGTCATCGTGTGTGTTACAGGGGTCAGCGTGTGTGTGTCTTACTGAGGTCAGCGTGTGTGTGTTTCAGAGGTCAGCATGTGTGTATGTTACAGAGGTCAGCATGTGTGTGTGTTACAGAGTTCAGCGTGTGTGTGCGTTACAGAGGTCAGCGAGTGTGTGTGTGTTGCAGAGGTCAGCGTGTGTGTGTGTTACAGAGGTCAGCTTGTGTTTTTTACTGAGGTCAGCTTGTGTGTATGTTACAGAGGTCAGCATGTGTGTGTGTTACAGAGTTCAGCGTGTGTGTGTGTTACAGAGGTCAGCGTGTGTGTGTGTTGCAGAGGTCAGCGTGTGTGTGTGTTACAGAGGTCAGCTTGTGTTTTTTACTAAGGTCAGCTTGTGTGGGTGTTACTGAGGTCAGCTTGTGTGGGTGTTACTGAGGTCAGCTTGTGTGGGTGTTACTGAGGTCAGCTTGTGTGGGTGTTACTGAGGTCAGCTTGTGTGGGTGTTACTGAGGTCAGCGTGTGGGTGTTACTGAGGTCAGCGTGTGGGTGTTACTGAGGTTAGCGTGTGTGTGTTACTGAGGTCAGTGTGTATGGGTTACTGAGGTCAGCTTGTGTGTGTGTTACTGAGGTCAGCTCGTGTGTGTGTGTTACAGAGGTCAGTGTGTTTGTGTGTGTTACAGAGATCAGCTTGTGTGTGTGTGTTACAGAGGTCAGTGTGTTTGTGTGTGTTACAGAGGTCAGCCTGTGTGTGCTACTGAGGTCAGCGTGTGTGTGCTACTGAGGTCAGCATGTGTGTTATAGAGGTCAGCGTGTGTGTGTGTGTTACAGAGATCAGTGTGTGTGTGTATTACAGTGGTCAGCGTGTGTCTGTTTCAGAGGTCAGCATGTGTGTATGTTACAGAGGTCAGCATGTGTGTGTGTTACAGAGGTCAGCGTGTGTGTGTGTTACACAGGTCAGCGTGTGTGTGTGTTACACAGGTCAGCGTGTATGTGTCTGTTACAGATGTCAGCGTGTGTGTGTCTGTTACAGAGGTCAGCGTGTGTGTGTTACTGAGGTCAGCATGTGTGTGTGTGTGTTACTGAGGTCAGCGTGTGTGTGTGTTACAGAGGTCAGCATCTGTGATACTGAGGTCAGCATGTGTGTGTGTGTTACTGAGGTCAGCGTGTGTGTGTGTGTCTTACAGAGGTCAGCATGTGTGTGTGTTACAGAGGTCAGCATGTGTGTGTGTTACAGAGGTCAGCATGTGTGTGTGTTACAGAGGTCAGCGTGTGTTTGTATTACAGAGGTCAGCGTGTGTGTGTTACAGAGGTGAGTGTATGTGTGTGTTACAGAGGTCAGCTTGTGTGTGTGTTACAGTGGTCAGCGTATGTGTGTTACAGAGGTCAGCGTGTGTGTGTGTTACAGAGATCAGCGTGTGTGTGTGTTACAGAGGTCAGCTTGTGTGTGTGTTACAGAGGTCAGCATGTGTGTGTGTTACAGAGGTCAGCGTGTGTGTGTATTACAGAGGTCAGCTTGTGTGTGTGTTAGAGGTCAGCATGTGTGTGTGTTACAGATGTCAGCTTGTGTTTGTTACTGCGGTGAGCTTGTGTGGGTGTTACTGAGGTCAGCTTGTGTGGCTGTTACTGAGGTCACCGTGTGTGTGTTACAGAGGTCAGCTTGTGTGGGTGTTACTGAGGTCAGCGTGTGTGTGTTACTGAGGTCAGCGTGTGTGTGTTACTGAGGTCAGCGTGTGTGTGTTACAGAGGTCAGCGTGTGTGTGTGTTACAGAGGTCAGTTTGTGTGTGTGTTACAGAGGTCAGCATGTGTGTGTGTTACAGAGGTCAACATGTGTTTGTGTGTGTGTGTTACTGAGGTCAGCGTGTGTGTGTGTGTGTTACTAAGGTCAGCGTATGTGTTACAGAGGACAGCATGTGTGTGTGTTACAGAGGTCAGCGTGTGTGTGTAACAGAGGTCCGTGTGTGTGTGTTACAGAGATCAGCTTGTGTGGGTGTTACAGAGATCAGCTTGTGTGGGTGTTACAGAGGTCAGCTTGTATGGGTGTTACTGAGGTCACCGTGTGTGTGTGTGTTACTGAGGTCAGCATGTGTGTGTGTCTGTGTGTGTGTGTGTGTGTGTGTGTTACTGAAGTCAGCGTGTGTGTGTTTCAGAGGTCAGCATGTGTGTATGTTACAGAGGTCAGCATGTGTGTGTGTTACAGAGTTCAGCGTGTGTGTGTGTTACAGAGGTCAGCGTGTGTGTGTGTTACAGAGGTCAGCTTGTGTTTTTTACTAAGGTCAGCTTGTGTGGGTGTTACTGAGGTCAGCTTGTGTGGGTGTTACTGAGGTCAGCTTGTGTGGGTGTTACAGAGGTCAGCTTGTATGGGTGTTACTGAGCTCACCGTGTGTGTGTGTGTGTTACTGAGGTCAGCATGTGTGTGTGTCTGTGTGTGTGTGTGTGTGTTACTGAGGTCAGCCTGTGTGTGCTACTGAGGTCAGTGTGTGTGTTATAGAGGTCAGCTTGTGTGTGTGTGTTACAGAGGTCAGCTTGTGTGTGTGTGTTACAGAGATCAGCTTGTGCGAGTGTGTTACAGAGGTCAGTGTGTTTGTGTGTGTTACAGAGGTCAGCCTGTGTGTGCTACTGAGGTCAGTGTGTGTGTGCTACTGAGGTCAGCATGTGTGTTATAGAGGTCAGCGTGTGTGTGTGTGTTACAGAGATCAGTGTGTGTGTGTATTACAGTGGTCAGCGTGTGTCTGTTTCAGAGGTCAGCATGTGTGTATGTTACAGAGGTCAGCATGTGTGTTTGTTACAGAGGTCAGCGTGTGTGTGTGTTACACAGGTCAGCGTGTATGTGTGTGTTACAGATGTCAGCATGTGTGTGTCTGTTACAGAGGTCAGCGTGTGTGTGTTACTGAGGTCAGCATGTGTGTGTGTGTGTTACTGAGGTCAGCGTGTGTGTGTGTTACAGAGGTCAGCGTCTGTGATAGAGGTCAGCATGTGTGTGTGTGTTACTGAGGTCAGCGTGTGTGTGTGTGTGTGTCTTACTGAGGTCAGAATGTTTGTGTGTTACAGAGGTCAGCATGTGTGTGAGTTACAGAGGTCAGCATGTGTGTGTGTTACAGAGGTCAGCATGAGTGTGTGTTACAGAGGTCAGCGTATGTTTGTATTACAGAGGTCAGCGTGTGTGTGTTACAGAGGTGAGCGTATGTGTGTTACAGAGGTCAGCGTGTGTGTGTGTGTTACAGAGGTTAGCGTGTGTGTGTGTTACAGAGGTCAGCTTGTGTGTGTGTTACAGTGGTCAGCGTATGTGTGTTACAGAGGTCAGCGTGTGTGTGTTACAGAGGTCAGCGTGTGTGTGTGTTACAGAGGTCAGCTTGTGTGTGTGTTACAGAGGTCAGCATGTGTGTGTGTTACAGAGGTCAGCGTGTGTGTGTATTACAGAGGTCAGCTTGTGTGTGTGTTAGAGGTCAGCATGTGCGTGTGTTACAGATGTCAGCTTGTGTTTGTTACTGCGGTTAGCTTGTGTGGGTGTTACTGAGGTCAGCTTGTGTGGCTGTTACTGAGGTCACCGTGTGTGTGTTACAGAGGTCAGCTTGTGTGGGTGTTACTGAGGTCAGCGTGTGTGTGTTACTGAGGTCAGCGTGTGTGTGTTACTGAGGTCAGCGTGTGTGTGTTACAGAGGTCAGCGTGTGTGTGTGTTACAGAGGTCAGCGTGTGTGTGTGTTACAGAGGTCAGCTTGTGTGTGTGTTACAGAGGTCAGCTTGTGTGTGTGTTACAGAGGTCAGCATGTGTGTGTATTACAGAGGTCAACATGTGTTTTTGTCTGTGTGTGTGTGTTACTGAGGTCAGCGTGTGTGTGTTACACAGGTCAGCGTGTGTGTGTGTTACACAGGTCAGCGTGTATGTGTCTGTTACAGATGTCAGCGTGTGTGTGTCTGTTACAGAGGTCAGCGTGTGTGTGTTACTGAGGTCAGCATGTGTGTGTGTGTGTTACTGAGGTCAGCGTGTGTGTGTGTTACAGAGGTCAGCATCTGTGATACTGAGGTCAGCATGTGTGTGTGTGTTACTGAGGTCAGCGTGTGTGTGTGTGTCTTACTGAGGTCAGAATGTTTGTGTGTTACAGAGGTCAGCATGTGTGTGTGTTACAGAGGTCAGCATGTGTGTGTGTTACAGAGGTCAGCATGTGTGTGTGTTACAGAGGTCAGCATGTGTGTGTGTTACAGAGGTCAGCGTGTGTTTGTATTACAGAGGTCAGCGTGTGTGTGTTACAGAGGTGAGTGTATGTGTGTGTTACAGAGGTCAGCTTGTGTGTGTGTTACAGTGGTCAGCGTATGTGTGTTACAGAGGTCAGCGTGTGTGTGTGTTACAGAGATCAGCGTGTGTGTGTGTTACAGAGGTCAGCTTGTGTGTGTGTTAGAGGTCAGCATGTGCGTGTGTTACAGATGTCAGCTTGTGTTTGTTACTGCGGTGAGCTTGTGTGGGTGTTACTGAGGTCAGCTTGTGTGGCTGTTACTGAGGTCACCGTGTGTGTGTTACAGAGGTCAGCTTGTGTGGGTGTTACTGAGGTCAGCGTGTGTGTGTTACTGAGGTCAGCGTGTGTGTGTTACTGAGGTCAGCGTGTGTGTGTTACAGAGGTCAGCGTGTGTGTGTGTTACAGAGGTCAGTTTGTGTGTGTGTTACAGAGGTCAGCATGTGTGTGTGTTACAGAGGTCATCATGTGTTTGTGTGTGTGTGTTACTGAGGTCAGCGTGTGTGTGTGTGTGTTACTAAGGTCAGCGTATGTGTTACAGAGGACAGCATGTGTGTGTGTTACAGAGGTCAGCGTGTGTGTGTAACAGAGGTCCGTGTGTGTGTGTTACAGAGATCAGCTTGTGTGGGTGTTACAGAGATCAGCTTGTGTGGGTGTTACAGAGGTCAGCTTGTATGGGTGTTACTGAGGTCACCGTGTGTGTGTGTGTTACTGAGGTCAGCATGTGTGTGTGTCTGTGTGTGTGTGTGTGTGTGTGTTACTGAGGTCAGCATGTGTGTGCTACTGAGGTCAGCATGTGTGTTATAGAGGTCAGCGTGTGTGTGTGTGTTACAGAGATCAGTGTGTGTGTGTATTACAGTGGTCAGCGTCTGTGTGTGTATTACAGACGTCATCGTGTGTGTGTTACAGGGGTCAGCGTGTGTGTGTCTTACTGAAGTCAGCGTGTGTGTGTTTCAGAGGTCAGCATGTGTATATGTTACAGAGGTCAGCATGTGTGTGTGTTACAGAGTTCAGCGTGTGTGTGTGTTACAGAGGTCAGCGTGTGTGTGTGTTGCAGAGGTCAGCGTGTGTGTGTGTTACAGAGGTCAGCTTGTGTTTTTTACTAAGGTCAGCTTGTGTGGGTGTTACTGAGGTCAGCTTGTGTGGGTGTTACTGAGGTCAGCTTGTGTGGGTGTTACAGAGGTCAGCTTGTATGGGTGTTACTGAGCTCACCGTGTGTGTGTGTGTTACTGAGGTCAGCATGTGTGTGTGTCTGTGTGTGTGTGTGTGTGTGTTACTGAGGTCAGCCTGTGTGTGCTACTGAGGTCAGTGTGTGTGTTATAGAGGTCAGCTTGTGTGTGTGTGTTACAGAGGTCAGCTTGTGTGTGTGTGTTACAGAGATCAGCTTGTGCGAGTGTGTTACAGAGGTCAGTGTGTTTGTGTGTGTTACAGAGGTCAGCCTGTGTGTGCTACTGAGGTCAGTGTGTGTGTGCTACTGAGGTCAGCATGTGTGTTATAGAGGTCAGCGTGTGTGTGTGTGTTACAGAGATCAGTGTGTGTGTGTATTACAGTGGTCAGCGTGTGTCTGTTTCAGAGGTCAGCATGTGTGTATGTTACAGAGGTCAGCATGTGTGTGTGTTACAGAGGTCAGCGTGTGTGTGTGTTACACAGGTCAGCGTGTATGTGTCTGTTACAGATGTCAGCATGTGTGTGTCTGTTACAGAGGTCAGCGTGTGTGTGTTACTGAGGTCAGCATGTGTGTGTGTGTGTTACTGAGGTCAGCGTGTGTGTGTGTTACAGAGGTCAGCGTCTGTGATACAGAGGTCAGCATGTGTGTGTGTGTTACTGAGGTCAGCGTGTGTGTGTGTGTCTTACTGAGGTCAGAATGTTTGTGTGTTACAGAGGTCAGCATGTGTGTGAGTTACAGAGGTCAGCATGTGTGTGTGTTACAGAGGTCAGCATGTGTGTGTGTTACAGAGGTCAGCGTATGTTTGTATTACAGAGGTCAGCGTGTGTGTGTTACAGAGGTGAGCGTATGTGTGTTATAGTAGTCAGCGTGTGTGTGTGTGTTACAGAGGTTAGCGTGTGTGTGTGTTACAGAGGTCAGCTTGTGTGTGTGTTACAGTGGTCTGCGTATGTGTGTTACAGAGGTCAGCGTGTGTGTGTTACAGAGGTCAGCGTGTGTGTGTGTTACAGAGGTCAGCTTGTGTGTGTGTTACAGAGGTCAGCATGTGTGTGTGTTACAGAGGTCAGCGTGTGTGTGTATTACAGAGGTCAGCTTGTGTGTGTGTTACAGAGGTCAGCATGTGTGTGTGTTACAGAGGTCAACATGTGTGTTATAGAGGTCAGCGTGTGTGTGTGTGTTACAGAGATCAGTGTGTGTGTGTATTACAGTGGTCAGCGTGTGTGTGTGTATTACAGAGGTCATCGTGTGTGTTACAGGGGTCAGCGTGTGTGTGTCTTACTGAGGTCAGCGTGTGTGTGTTTCAGAGCTCAGCATGTGTGTATGTTACAGAGGTCAGCATGTGTGTGTGTTACAGAGTTCAGCGTGTGTGTGCGTTACAGAGGTCAGCGAGTGTGTGTGTGTTGCAGAGGTCAGCGTGTGTGTGTGTTACAGAGGTCAGCTTGTGTTTTTTACTGAGGTCAGCTTGTGTGTATGTTACAGAGGTCAGCATGTGTGTGTGTTACAGAGTTCAGCGTGTGTGTGTGTTACAGAGGTCAGCGTGTGTGTGTGTTGCAGAGGTCAGCGTGTGTGTGTGTTACAGAGGTCAGCTTGTGTTTTTTACTAAGGTCAGCTTGTGTGGGTGTTACTGAGGTCAGCTTGTGTGGGTGTTACTGAGGTCAGCTTGTGTGGGTGTTACTGAGGTCAGCTTGTGTGGGTGTTACTGAGGTCAGCTTGTGTGGGTGTTACTGAGGTCAGCGTGTGGGTGTTACTGAGGTCAGCGTGTGGGTGTTACTGAGGTCAGCGTGTGTGTGTTACTGAGGTCAGTGTGTATGGGTTACTGAGGTCAGCTTGTGTGTGTGTTACTGAGATCAGCATGTGTGTTTGTTACTGAGTTCAGCGTGTGTGTGTGTGTGCTATAGACGTTAGTGTGTGTGTGTGTCTGTTACAGAGGTCAGCGTGTGTTTGTGTGTGTGTTACAGAGGTCAGCGTGCGTGTGTGTGTTACCGAGGTCAGCTTGTGTGTGTGTGTTACCGTGGTCAGCTTGTGTGTGTGTGTTACAGAGGTCAGCTTGTGTGTGAGTGTTACAGAGGTCAGCTCGTGTGTGTGTGTTACAGAGGTCAGTGTGTTTGTGTGTGTTACAGAGGTCAGCCTGTGTGTGCTACTGAGGTCAGCGTGTGTGTGCTACTGAGGTCAGCATGTGTGTTATAGAGGTCAGCGTGTGTGTGTGTGTTACAGAGATCAGTGTGTGTGTGTATTACAGTGGTCAGCGTGTGTGTGTTTCAGAGGTCAGCATGTGTGTATGTTACAGAGGTCAGCATGTGTGTGTGTTACAGAGGTCAGCGTGTGTGTGTGTTACACAGGTCAGCGTGTGTGTGTGTTACACAGGTCAGCGTGTATGTGTCTGTTACAGATGTCAGCGTGTGTGTGTCTGTTACAGAGGTCAGCGTGTGTGTGTTACTGAGGTCAGCATGTGTGTGTGTGTGTTACTGAGGTCAGCGTGTGTGTGTGTTACAGAGGTCAGCATCTGTGATACTGAGGTCAGCATGTGTGTGTGTGTTACTGAGGTCAGCGTGTGTGTGTGTGTCTTACTGAGGTCAGAATGTTTGTGTGTTACAGAGGTCAGCATGTGTGTGTGTTGCAGAGGTCAGCGTGTGTGTGTGTTACAGAGGTCAGCTTGTGTTTTTTACTAAGGTCAGCTTGTGTGGGTGTTACTGAGGTCAGCTTGTGTGGGTGTTACTGAGGTCAGCTTGTGTGGGTGTTACAGAGGTCAGCTTGTATGGGTGTTACTGAGCTCACCGTGTGTGTGTGTGTTACTGAGGTCAGCATGTGTGTGTGTCTGTGTGTGTGTGTGTGTGTGTTACTGAGGTCAGCCTGTGTGTGCTACTGAGGTCAGCGTGTGTGTTATAGAGGTCAGCTTGTGTGTGTGTGTTACAGAGGTCAGCTTGTGTGTGTGTGTTACAGAGATCAGCTTGTGTGAGTGTGTTACAGAGGTCAGTGTGTTTGTGTGTGTTACAGAGGTCAGCCTGTGTGTGCTACTGAGGTCAGCGTGTGTGTGTGTGTTACAGAGATCAGTGTGTGTGTGTATTACAGTGGTCAGCGTCTGTGTGTGTATTACAGAGGTCATCGTGTGTGTGTTACAGGGGTCAGCGTGTGTGTGTCTTACTGAAGTCAGCGTGTGTGTGTTTCAGAGGTCAGCATGTGTGTATGTTACAGAGGTCAGCATGTGTGTGTGTTACAGAGTTCAGCGTGTGTGTGTGTTACAGAGGTCAGCGTGTGTGTGTGTTGCAGAGGTCAGCGTGTGTGTGTGTTACAGAGGTCAGCTTGTGTTTTTTACTAAGGTCAGCTTGTGTGGGTGTTACTGAGGTCAGCTTGTGTGGGTGTTACTGAGGTCAGCTTGTGTGGGTGTTACAGAGGTCAGCTTGTATGGGTGTTACTGAGCTCACCGTGTGTGTGTGTGTTACTGAGGTCAGCATGTGTGTGTGTCTGTGTGTGTGTGTGTGTGTGTTACTGAGGTCAGCCTGTGTGTGCTACTGAGGTCAGCGTGTGTGTTATAGAGGTCAGCTTGTGTGTGTGTGTTACAGAGATCAGTTTGTGTGAGTGTGTTACAGAGGTCAGTGTGTTTGTGTGTGTTACAGAGGTCAGCCTGTGTGTGCTACTGAGGTCAGTGTGTGTGTGCTACTGAGGTCAGCATGTGTGTTATAGAGGTCAGCGTGTGTGTGTGTGTTACAGAGATCAGTGTGTGTGTGTATTACAGTGGTCAGCGTGTGTCTGTTTCAGAGGTCAGCATGTGTGTATGTTACAGAGGTCAGCATGTGTGTGTGTTACAGAGGTCAGCGTGTGTGTGTGTTACACAGGTCAGCGTGTGTGTGTGTTACACAGGTCAGCGTGTATGTGTCTGTTACAGATGTCAGCATGTGTGTGTCTGTTACAGAGGTCAGCGTGTGTGTGTTACTGAGGTCAGCATGTGTGTGTGTGTGTTACTGAGGTCAGCGTGTGTGTGTGTTACAGAGGTCAGCGTCTGTGATAGAGGTCAGCATGTGTGTGTGTGTTACTGAGGTCAGCGTGTGTGTGTGTGTCTTACTGAGGTCAGAATGTTTGTGTGTTACAGAGGTCAGCATGTGTGTGAGTTACAGAGGTCAGCATGTGTGTGTGTTACAGAGGTCAGCATGTGTGTGTGTTACAGAGGTCAGCGTATGTTTGTATTACAGAGGTTAGCGTGTGTGTGTTACAGAGGTCAGCGTATGTTTGTATTACAGAGGTCAGCGTGTGTGTGTTACAGAGGTGAGCGTATGTGTGTTACAGAGGTCAGCGTGTGTGTGTGTGTTACAGAGGTTAGCGTGTGTGTGTGTTACAGAGGTCAGCTTGTGTGTGTGTTACAGTGGTCAGCGTATGTGTGTTACAGAGGTCAGCGTGTGTGTGTTACAGAGGTCAGCGTGTGTGTGTGTTACAGAGGTCAGCTTGTGTGTGTGTTACAGAGGTCAGCATGTGTGTGTGTTACAGAGGTCAGCGTGTGTGTGTATTACAGAGGTCAGCTTGTGTGTGTGTTAGAGGTCAGCATGTGCGTGTGTTACAGATGTCAGCTTGTGTTTGTTACTGCGGTTAGCTTGTTTGGGTGTTACTGAGGTCAGCTTGTGTGGCTGTTACTGAGGTCACCGTGTGTGTGTTACAGAGGTCAGCTTGTCTGGGTGTTACTGAGGTCAGCGTGTGTGTGTTACTGAGGTCAGCGTGTGTGTGTTACTGAGGTCAGCGTGTGTGTGTTACAGAGGTCAGCGTGTGTGTGTTACAGAGGTCAGCGTGTGTGTGTGTGTTACAGAGGTCAGCGTGTGTGTGTGTTACAGAGGTCAGCTTGTGTGTGTGTTACAGAGGTCAGCTTGTGTGTGTGTTACAGAGGTCAGCATGTGTGTGTGTTACAGAGGTCAACATGTGATTTTGTCTGTGTGTGTGTGTTACTGAGGTCAGCGTGTGTGTGTGTGTGTTACGGAGGTCAGCGTATGTGTTACAGAGGACAGCATGTGTGTGTAACAGAGGTCCCTGTGTGTGTGTTACAGAGATCAGCTTGTATGGGTGTTTCTGAGGTCACCGTGTGTGTGTGTGTTACTGAGGTCAGCATGTGTGTGTGTCTGTGTGTGTGTGTGTGTGTGTTACTGAGGTCAGCCTGTGTGTGCTACTGAGGTCAGCGTGTGTGTTACTGAGGTCAGCGTGTGTGTGCTACTGAGGTCAGCGTGTGTGTGTGTGTTACAGAGATCAGTGTGTGTGTGTATTACAGTGGTCAGCGTGTGTGTGTGTATTACAGAGGTCATCGTGTGTGTTACAGGGGTCAGCGTGTGTGTGTCTTACTGAGGTCAGCGTGTGTGTGTTTCAGAGGTCAGCATGTGTGTATGTTACAGAGGTCAGCATGTGTGTGTGTTACAGAGTTCAGCGTGTGTGTGCGTTACAGAGGTCAGCGAGTATGTGTGTGTTGCAGAGGTCAGCGTGTGTGTGTGTTACAGAGGTCAGCGAGTATGTGTGTGTTGCAGAGGTCAGCGTGTGTGTGTGTTACAGAGGTCAGCTTGTGTTTTTTACTGAGGTCAGCTTGTGTGGGTGTTACTGAGGTCAGCTTGTGTGGGTGTTACTGAGGTCAGCTTGTGTGGGTGTTACTGAGGTCAGCGTGTGGGTGTTACTGAGGTCAGCGTGTGGGTGTTACTGAGGTCAGCGTGTGTGTGTTACTGAGGTCAGTGTGTATGGGTTCCTGAGGTCAGCTTGTGTGTGTGTTACTGAGATCAGCGTGTGTGTTTGTTACTGAGTTCAGCGTGTGTGTGTGTGTGCTATAGACGTCAGCGTGTGTGTGTGTCTGTTACAGATGTCAGCGTGTGTTTGTGTGTGTGTTACAGAGGTCAACGTGCGTGTGTGTGTTACCGAGGTCATTTTGTGTGTGTGTGTTACCGTGGTCAGCTTGTGTGTGTGTGTTACAGAGGTCAGCTTGTGTGTGTGTGTTACAGAGATCAGCTTGTGTGAGTGTGTTACAGAGGTCAGTGTGTTTGTGTGTGTTACAGAGGTCAGCCTGTATGTGCTACTGAGGTCAGCGTGTGTGTGCTACTGAGGTCAGCATGTGTGTTATAGAGGTCAGCGTGTGTGTGTGTGTTACAGAGATCAGTGTGTGTGTGTATTACAGTGGTCAGCGTGTGTGTGTTTCAGAGGTCAGCATGTGTGTATGTTACAGAGGTCAGCATGTGTGTGTGTTACAGAGGTCAGCGTGTGTGTGTGTTACACAGGTCAGCGTGTGTGTGTGTTACACAGGTCAGCGTGTATGTGTCTGTTACAGATGTCAGCATGTGTGTGTCTGTTACAGAGGTCAGCGTGTGTGTGTTACTGAGGTCAGCATGTGTGTGTGTGTGTTACTGAGGTCAGCGTGTGTGTGTGTTACAGAGGTCAGCGTCTGTGATACTGAGGTCAGCATGTGTGTGTGTGTTACTGAGGTCAGCGTGTGTGTGTGTGTCTTACTGAGGTCAGAATGTTTGTGTGTTACAGAGGTCAGCATGTGTGTGTGTTACAGAGGTCAGCATGTGTGTGTGTTACAGAGGTCAGCATGTGTGTGTGTTACAGAGGTCAGCGTGTGTTTGTATTACAGAGGTCAGCGTGTGTGTGTTACAGAGGTGAGCGTATGTGTGTGTTACAGAGGTCAGCTTGTGTGTGTGTTACAGTGGTCAGCATATGTGTGTTACAGAGGTCAGCGTGTGTGTGTTACAGAGGTGAGCGTATGTGTGTGTTACAGAGGTCAGCTTGTGTGTGTGTTACAGTGGTCAGCATATGTGTGTTACAGAGGTCAGCGTGTGTGTGTGTTACAGAGGTCAGCGTGTGTGTGTGTTACAGAGGTCAGCTTGTGTGTGTGTTACAGAGGTCAGCATGTGTGTGTGTTACAGAGGTCAGCGTGTGTGTGTACTACAGAGGTCAGCTTGTGTGTGTGTTACAGATGTCAGCTTGTGTTTGTTACTGCGGTGAGCTTGTGTGGGTGTTACTGAGGTCAGCTTGTGTGGCTGTTACTGAGGTCACCGTGTGTGTGTTACAGAGGTCAGCTTGTGTGGGTGTTACTGAGGTCAGCGTGTGTGTGTTACTGAGGTCAGCGTGTGTGTGTTACTGAGGTCAGCGTGTGTGTGTTACAGAGGTCAGCGTGTGTGTGTGTTACAGAGGTCAGCTTGTGTGTGTGTTACAGAGGTCAGCATGTGTGTGTGTTACAGAGGTCAACATGTGTTTGTGTGTGTGTGTTACTGAGGTCAGCGTGTGTGTGTGTGTGTTACTAAGGTCAGCGTATGTGTTACAGAGGACAGCATGTGTGTGTGTTACAGAGGTCAGCGTGTGTGTGTAACAGGGGTCCGTGTGTGTGTGTTACAGAGATCAGCTTGTGTGGGTGTTACAGAGATCAGCTTGTGTGGGTATTACAGAGGTCAGCTTGTATGGGTGTTACTGAGGTCACCGTGTGTGTGTGTGTTACTGAGGTCAGCATGTGTGTGTGTCTGTGTGTGTGTGTGTGTGTCTGTTACTGAGGTCAGCATGTGTGTGCTACTGAGGTCAGCATGTGTGTTATAGAGGTCAGCGTGTGTGTGTGTGTTACGGAGATCAGTGTGTGTGTGTATTACAGTGGTCAGCGTCTGTGTGTGTATTACAGAGGTCATCGTGTGTGTGTTACAGGGGTCAGCGTGTGTGTGTCTTACTGAAGTCAGCGTGTGTGTGTTTCAGAGGTCAGCATGTGTGTATGTTACAGAGGTCAGCATGTGTGTGTGTTACAGAGTTCAGCGTGTGTGTGTGTTACAGAGGTCAGCGTGTGTGTGTGTTGCAGAGGTCAGCGTGTGTGTGTGTTACAGAGGTCAGCTTGTGTTTTTTACTAAGGTCAGCTTGTGTGGGTGTTACTGAGGTCAGCTTGTGTGGGTGTTACTGAGGTCAGCTTGTGTGGGTGTTACTGAGGTCAGCTTGTGTGGGTGTTACTGAGGTCAGCTTGTGTGGGTGTTACTGAGGTCAGCTTGTGTGGGTGTTACTGAGGTCAGCATGTGTGTGTGTTACAGAGGTCAGCGTGTGTTTGTATTACAGAGGTCAGCGTGTGTGTGTTACAGAGGTGAGCGTATGTGTGTGTTACAGAGGTCAGCTTGTGTGTGTGTTACAGTGGTCAGCGTATGTGTGTTACAGAGGTCAGCGTGTGTGTGTATTACAGAGATCAGCGTGTGTGTGTGTTACAGAGGTCAGCTTGTGTGTGTGTTACAGAGGTCAGCATGTGTGTGTGTTACAGAGGTCAGCGTGTGTGTGTATTACAGAGGTCAGCTTGTGTGTGTGTTACAGAGGTCAGCGTGTGTGTGTATTACAGAGGTCAGCGTGTGTGTGTATTACAGAGGTCAGCTTGTGTGTGTGTTAGAGGTCAGCATGTGCGTGTGTTACAGATGTCAGCTTGTGTTTGTTACTGCGGTGAGCTTGTGTGGGTGTTACTGAGGTCAGCTTGTGTGGCTGTTACTGAGGTCACCGTGTGTGTGTTACAGAGGTCAGCTTGTGTGGGTGTTACTGAGGTCAGTGTGTGTGTGTTACTGAGGTCAGCGTGTGTGTGTTACTGAGGTCAGCGTGTGTGTGTTACAGAGGTCAGCGTGTGAGTGTGTTACAGAGGTCAGCTTGTGTGTGTGTTACAGAGGTCAGCATGTGTGTGTGTTACAGAGGTCAACATGTGTTTGTGTGTGTGTGTTACTGAGGTCAGCGTGTGTGTGTGTGTGTTACTAAGGTCAGCGTATGTGTTACAGAGGACAGCATGTGTGTGTGTTACAGAGGTCAGCGTGTGTGTGTAACAGAGGTCCGTGTGTGTGTGTTACAGAGATCAGCTTGTGTGGGTGTTACAGAGGTCAGCTTGTGTGGGTGTTACAGAGGTCAGCTTGTATGGGTGTTACTGAGGTCACCGTGTGTGTGTGTGTTACTGAGGTCAGCATGTGTGTGTGTCTGTGTGTGTGTGTGTGTGTGTTACTGAGGTCAGCATGTGTGTGCTACTGAGGTCAGCATGTGTGTTATAGAGGTCAGCGTGTGTGTGTGTGTTACAGAGATCAGTGTGTGTGTGTATTACAGTGGTCAGCGTCTGTGTGTGTATTACAGAGGTCATCGTGTGTGTGTTACAGGGGTCAGCGTGTGTGTGTCTTACTGAGGTCAGCGTGTGTGTGTTTCAGAGGTCAGCGTGTGTGTATGTTACAGAGGTCAGCATGTGTGTGTGTTACAGAGTTCAGCGTGTGTGTGTGTTACAGAGGTCAGCGTGTGTGTGTGTTGCAGAGATCAGCGTGTGTGTGTGTTACAGAGGTCAGCTTGTGTTTTTTACTAAGGTCAGCTTGTGTGGGTGTTACTGAGGTCAGCTTGTGTGGGTGTTACTGAGGTCAGCTTGTGTGGGTGTTACTGAGGTCAGCTTGTGTGGGTGTTACTGAGGTCAGCTTGTGTGGGTGTTACTGAGGTCAGCTTGTGTGGGTGTTACTGAGGTCAGCGTGTGGGTGTTACTGAGGTCAGCGTGTGGGTGTTACTGAGGTCAGCGTGTGTGTGTTACTGAGGTCAGTGTGTATGGGTTACTGAGGTCAGCTTGTGTGTGTGTTACTGAGATCAGCGTGTGTGTTTGTTACTGAGTTCAGCGTGTGTGTGTGTCTGTTACAGAGGTCAGCGTGTGTTTGTGTGTGTGTTACAGAGGTCAGCGTGCGTGTGTGTGTTACCGAGGTCAGCTTGTGTGTGTGTGTTACCGTGGTCAGCTTGTGTGTGTGTGTTACAGAGGTCAGCTTGTGTGTGTGTGTTACAGAGATCAGCTTGTGTGTGTGTGTTACAGAGGTCAGTGTGTTTGTGTGTGTTACAGAGGTCAGCCTGTGTGTGCTACTGAGGTCAGCGTGTGTGTGCTACTGAGGTCAGCATGTGTGTTATAGAGGTCAGCGTGTGTGTGTGTGTTACAGAGATCAGTGTGTGTGTGTATTACAGTGGTCAGCGTGTGTGTGTTTCAGAGGTCAGCATGTGTGTATGTTACAGAGGTCAGCATGTGTGTGTGTTACAGAGGTCAGCGTGTGTGTGTGTTACACAGGTCAGCGTGTGTGTGTGTTACACAGGTCAGCGTGTATGTGTCTGTTACAGATGTCAGCGTGTGTGTGTCTGTTACAGAGGTCAGCGTGTGTGTGTTACTGTGGTCAGCATGTGTGTGTGTGTGTTACTGAGGTCAGCGTGTGTGTGTGTTACAGAGGTCAGCATCTGTGATACTGAGGTCAGCAGGTGTGTGTGTGTTACTGAGGTCAGCGTGTGTGTGTGTGTCTTACTGAGGTCAGAATGTTTGTGTGTTACAGAGGTCAGCATGTGTGTGTGTTACAGAGGTCAGCATGTGTGTGTGTTACAGAGGTCAGCATGTGTGTGTGTGTTACAGAGGTGAGCGTATGTGTGTTACAGAGGTCAGCTTGTGTGTGTGTTACAGTGGTCAGCGTATGTGTGTTACAGAGGTCAGCGTGTGTGTGTGTTACAGAGGTCAGCGTGCATGTGTGTTACAGAGGTCAGCTTGTGTGTGTGTTACAGAGGTCAGCATGTGTGTGTGTTACAGAGGTCAGCGTGTGTGTGTATTACAGAGGTCAGCGTGTGTGTGTATTAAAGAGGTCAGCGTGTATGTGTTACAGAGTTGAGCGTATGTGTGTTACAGACGTCAGTGTGTGTGTGTGTGTTACAGAGGTCAGCGTGTGTGTGTGTTACAGAGGTCAGCGTGTGTGTGTGTGTTACAGAGGTCAGCTTGTGTGTGTGTTAGAGGTCAGCATGTGCGTGTGTTACAGATGTCAGCTTGTGTTTGTTACTGCGGTGAGCTTGTGTGGGTGTTACTGAGGTCAGCTTGTGTGGCTGTTACTGAGGTCACCGTGTGTGTGTTACAGAGGTCAGCTTGTGTGGATGTTACTGAGGTCAGCGTGTGTGTGTTACTGAGGTCAGCGTGTGTGTGTTACTGAGGTCAGCGTGTGTGTGTTACAGAGGTCAGCGTGTGTGTGTGTTACAGAGGTCAGCGTGTGTGTGTGTTACAGAGGTCAGCTTGTGTGTGTGTTACAGAGTTCAGCATGTGTGCGTGTTACAGAGGTCAACATGTGTTTGTGTCTGTGTGTGTGTGTTACTGAGGTCAGCGTGTGTGTGTGTGTGTTACTGAGGTCAGCGTATGTGTTACAGAGGACAGCATGTGTGTGTGTTACAGAGGTCCGTGTGTGTGTGTTACAGAGATCAGCTTGTGTGGGTGTTACAGAGGTCAGCTTGTGTGGGTGTTACTGAGTTCAGCGTGTGGGTGTTACTGAGGTCAGCGTGTGGGTGTTACTGAGGTCAGCGTGTGTGTGTTACTGATGTCAGCGTGTATGGGTTACTGAGGTCAGCTTGTGTGTGTTACTGAGGTCAGCGTGTGTGTGTTACGGAGGTCAGCGTGTGTGTGTTACTGAGGTCAGCATGTGTGTGTGTTACTGAGATCAGCGTGTCTGTTTGTTACTGAGTTCAGCGTGTGTGTGTGTGTGCTATAGACGTCAGCGTGTGTGTGTGTCTGTTACAGAGGTCAGCGTGTGTTTGTGTGTGTGTTACAGAGGTCAGCGTGCGTGTGTGTGTTACCGAGGTCAGCTTGTGTGTGTGTGTTACCGTGGTCAGCTTGTGTGTGTGTGTTACAGAGGTCAGCTTGTGTGTGTGTGTTACAGAGATCAGCTTGTGTGAGTGTGTTACAGAGGTCAGCCTGTGTGTGCTACTGAGGTCAGCGTGTGTGTGCTACTGAGGTCAGCATGTGTGTTATAGAGGTCAGCGTGTGTGTGTGTGTTACAGAGATCAGTGTGTGTGTGTATTACAGTGGTCAGCGTGTGTGTGTTTCAGAGGTCAGCATGTGTGTATGTTACAGAGGTCAGCATGTGTGTGTGTTACAGAGGTCAGCGTGTGTGTGTGTTACACAGGTCAGCGTGTATGTGTCTGTTACAGATGTCAGCGTGTGTGTGTCTGTTACAGAGATCAGTGTGTGTGTGTATTACAGTGGTCAGCGTGTGTGTGTGTATTACAGAGGTCATCGTGTGTGTGTTACAGGGGTCAGCGTGTGTGTGTCTTACTGAGGTCTGCGTGTGTGTGTTTCAGAGGTCAGCATGTGTGTATGTTACAGAGGTCAGCATGTGTGTGTGTTACAGAGTTCAGCGCATGTGTGTGTTACACAGGTCAGCGTGTGTGTGTCTTACAGAGGGCAGTGTGTGTCTTACAGGGGTCAGCGTGTGTGTGTGTTACAGAGTTCAGCGTGTGTGTGTGTTACTGAGGTCAGTGTGTATGTGTCTGTTACAGATGTCAGCGTCTGTGTGTCTGTTACAGAGGTCAGCGTATGTGTGTTACTGAGGTCAGCGTGTGAGTGTGTGTGTGTGTGTTACTGAGGTCAGCGTGTGTGTGTGTGTGTGTGTTACTGAGGTCAGCGTGTGTGTGTGTTACAGAGGTCAGCGTCTGTGTTACAGAGGTCAGCATGTGTGTGTGTGTTACTGAGGTCATCGTGTGTGTGTTACAGAGGTCAGCATGTGTGTGTGTTACAGAGGCCAGCATGTGTGTGTGTTACAGAGGTCAGCATGTGTGTGTATTACAGAGGTCAGCGTGTGTGTGTTACAGAGGTGAGCGTATGTGTGTTACAGAGGTGAGCGTATGTGTGTTACAGAGGTCAGCGTGTGTGTGTTACTTAGGTCAGCGTGTGTGTGCTACTGAGGTCAGCGTGTGTGTTATAGAGGTCAGCGTGTGTGTTATAGAGGTCAGCGTGTGTGTGTGTGTTACAGAGATCAGTGTGTGTGTGTATTACAGTGGTCAGCGTGTGTGTGTGTATTACAGAGGTCATCGTGTGTGTGTTACAGGGGTCAGCGTGTGTGTGTCTTACTGAGGTCAGCGTGTGTGTGTTTCAGAGGTCAGCATGTGTGTATGTTACAGAGGTCAGCATGTGTGTGTGTTACAGAGTTCAGCGCGTGTGTGTGTTACACAGGTCAGCGTGTGTGTGTCTTACAGAGGTCAGCGTGTGTGTGTGTGTTACAGAGTTCAGCGTGTGTGTGTGTTACTGAGGTCAGTGTGTATGTGTCTGTTACAGATGTCAGCGTGTGTGTGTCTGTTACAGAGGTCAGCGTATGTGTGTTACTGAGGTCAGCGTGTGTGTGTGTGTGTGTGTGTGTGTGTGTTACTGAGGTCAGCGTGTGTGTGTAACAGAGGTCCGTGTGTGTGTGTTACAGAGATCAGCTTGTGTGGGTGTTACAGAGGTCAGCTTGTATGGGTGTTACTGAGGTCACCGTGTGTGTGTGTGTTACTGAGGTCAGCATGTGTGTGTGTTTGTGTGTGTGTGTGTGTTACTGAGGTCAGCCTGTGTGTGCTACTGAGGTCAGCGTGTGTGTTACTGAGGTCAGCGTGTTTGTGCTACTGATGTCAGCATGTGTTATAGAGGTCAGCGTGTGTGTGTGTGTTACAGAGATCAGTGTGTGTGTGTATTACAGTGGTCAGCGTGTGTGTGTGTATTACAGAGGTCATCGTGTGTGTGTTACAGGGGTCAGCGTGTGTGTCTTACTGAGGTCAGCGTGTGTGTGTTTCAGAGGTCAGCATGTGAGTATGTTACAGAGGTCAGCATGTGTGTGTGTTACAGAGTTCAGCGTGTGTGTGTGTGTTACAGAGGTCAGCGTGTGTGTGTGTTGCAGAGGTCAGCGTGTGTGTGTGTGTTACAGAGGTCAGCTTGTGTTTTTTACTGAGGTCAGCTTGTGTGGGTGTTACTGAGGTCAGCTTGTGTGGGTGTTACTGAGGTCAGCTTGTGTGGGTGTTACTGAGGTCAGCGTGTGGGTGTTACTGAGGTCAGCGTGTGGGTGTTACTGAGGTCAGCGTGTGTGTGTTACTGAGGTCAGTGTGTATGGGTTACTGAGGTCAGCTTGTGTGTGTTACTGAGGTCAGCGTGTGTGTGTTACTGAGGTCAGCATGTGTGTGTGTTACTGAGATCAGCGTGTGTGTTTGTTACTGAGTTCAGCGTGTGTGTGTGTGTGCTATAGACATCAGCATGTGTGTGTGTCTGTTACAGAGGTCAGCGTGTGTTTGTGTGTGTGTTACAGAGGTCAGCGTGCGTGTGTGTGTTACCGAGGTCAGCTTGTGTGTGTGTGTTACCGTGGTCAGCTTGTGTGTGTGTGTTACAGAGGTCAGCTTGTGTGTGTGTGTTACAGAGGTCAGCTTGTGTGTGTGTGTTACAGAGATCAGCTTGTGTGAGTGTGTTACAGAGGTCAGTGTGTGTGTGTATTACAGTGGTCAGCGTGTGTGTGTGTGTATTACAGAGGTCATCGTGTGTGTGTTACAGGGGTCAGCGTGTGTGTGTCTTACTGAGGTCTGCGTGTGTGTGTTTCAGAGGTCAGCATGTGTGTATGTTACAGAGGTCAGCATGTGTGTGTGTTACAGAGTTCAGCGTGTGTGTGTGTGTGCTATAGACGTCAGCGTGTGTGTGTGTCTGTTACAGAGGTCAGCGTGTGTTTGTGTGTGTGTTACAGAGGTCAGCGTGCGTGTGTGTGTTACCGAGCTCAGCTTGTGTGTGTGTGTTACCGTGGTCAGCTTGTGTGTGTGTGTTACAGAGGTCAGCTTGTGTGTGTGTGTTACAGAGGTCAGCTTGTGTGTGTGTGTTACAGAGATCAGCTTGTGTGAGTGTGTTACAGAGGTCAGTGTGTTTGTGTGTGTTACAGAGGTCAGTCTGTGTGTGCTACTGAGGTCAGCGTGTGTGTGCTACTGAGGTCAGCATGTGTGTTATAGAGGTCAGCGTGTGTGTGTGTGTTACAGAGATCAGTGTGTGTGTGTATTACAGTGGTCAGCGTGTGTGTGTTTCAGAGGTCAGCATGTGTGTATGTTACAGAGGTCAGCATGTGTGTGTGTTACAGAGGTCAGCGTGTGTGTGTGTTACACAGGTCAGCGTGTGTGTGTGTTACACAGGTCAGCATGTATGTGTCTGTTACAGATGTCAGCGTGTGTGTGTCTGTTACAGAGATCAGTGTGTGTGTGTATTACAGTGGTCAGCGTGTGTGTGTGTATTACCGAGGTCATCGTGTGTGTGTTACAGGGGTCAGCGTGTGTGTGTCTTACTGAGGTCTGCGTGTGTGTGTTTCAGAGGTCAGCATGTGTGTATGTTACAGAGGTCAGCATGTGTGTGTGTTACAGAGTTCAGCGCGTGTGTGTGTTACACAGGTCAGCGTGTGTGTGTCTTACAGAGGGCAGTGTGTGTCTTACAGAGGTCAGCGTGTGTGTGTGTTACAGAGTTCAGCGTGTGTGTGTGTTACTGAGGTCAGTGTGTATGTGTCTGTTACAGATGTCAGCGTGTGTGTGTCTGTTACAGAGGTCAGCGTATGTGTGTTACTGAGGTCAGCGTGTGAGTGTGTGTGTGTGTGTTACTGAGGTCATCGTGTGTGTGTTACTGAGGTCAGCGTGTGTGTGTGTTACAGAGGTCAGCGTCTGTGTTACAGAGGTCAGCATGTGTGTGTGTGTTACTGAGGTCATCGTGTGTGTGTTACAGAGGTCAGCATGTGTGTGTGTTACAGAGGTCAGCATGTGTGTGTATTACAGAGGTCAGCGTGTGTGTGTTACAGAGGTGAGCGTATGTGTGTTACAGAGGTGAGCGTATGTGTGTTACAGAGGTGAGCGTATGTGTGTTACAGAGGTGAGCGTATGTGTGTTACAGAGGTGAGCGTATGTGTGTTACAGAGGTGAGCGTATGTGTGTTACAGAGGTGAGCGTATGTGTGTTACAGAGGTGAGCGTATGTGTGTTACAGAGGTCAGCGTGTGTGTGTTACAGAGGTGAGCGTATGTGTGTTACAGAGGTGAGCGTATGTGTGTTACAGAGGTGAGCGTATGTGTGTTACAGAGGTCAGCGTGTGTGTGTTACAGAGGTGAGCGTATGTGTGTTACAGAGGTGAGCGTATGTGTGTTACAGAGGTGAGCGTATGTGTGTTACAGAGGTGAGCGTATGTGTGTTACAGAGGTGAGCGTATGTGTGTTACAGAGGTCAGCGTGTGTGTGTTACTTAGGTCAGCGTGTGTGTGCTACTGAGGTCAGCGTGTGTGTTATAGAGGTCAGCGTGTGTGTTATAGAGGTCAGCGTGTGTGTGTGTGTTACAGAGATCAGTGTGTGTGTGTATTACAGTGGTCAGCGTGTGTGTGTGTATTACAGAGGTCAGCGTGTGTGTGTTACAGGGGTCAGTGTGTGTGTGTCTTACTGAGGTCAGCGTGTGTGTGTTTCAGAGGTCAGCATGTGTGTATGTTACAGAGGTCAGCATGTGTGTGTGTTACAGAGTTCAGCGCGTGTGTGTGTTACACAGGTCAGCGTGTGTGTGTCTTACAGAGGGCAGTGTGTGTCTTACAGAGGTCAGCGTGTGTGTGTGTGTTACAGAGTTCAGCGTGTGTGTGTGTTACTGAGGTCAGTGTGTATGTGTCTGTTACAGATGTCAGCGTGTGTGTGTCTGTTACAGAGGTCAGCGTATGTGTGTTACTGAGGTCAGCGTGTGTGTGTGTGTGTGTGTGTGTTACTGAGGTCAGCGTGTGTGTGTAACAGAGGTCCGTGTGTGTGTGTTACAGAGATCAGCTTGTGTGGGTGTTACAGAGGTCAGCTTGTATGGGTGTTACTGAGGTCACCGTGTGTGTGTGTGTTACTGAGGTCAGCATGTGTGTGTGTTTGTGTGTGTGTGTGTGTGTGTGTTACTGAGGTCAGCCTGTGTGTGCTACTGAGGTCAGCGTGTGTGTTACTGAGGTCAGCGTGTGTGTGCTACTGAGGTCAGCATGTGTGTGTGTTACTGAGATCAGCGTGTGTGTTTGTTACTGAGTTCAGCGTGTGTGTGTGTGTGCTATAGACGTCAGCGTGTGTGTGTCTGTTACAGAGGTCAGCGTGTGTTTGTGTGTGTGTTACAGAGGTCAGCGTGCGTGTGTGTGTTACCGTGGTCAGCCTGTGTGTGTGTGTTACAGAGGTCAGCTTGTGTGTGTGTGTTACAGAGGTCAGCTTGTGTGTGTGTGTTACAGAGATCAGCTTGTGTGAGTGTGTTACAGAGGTCAGTGTGTGTGTGTATTACAGTGGTCAGCGTGTGTGTGTGTATTACAGAGGTCATCGTGTGTGTGTTACAGGGGTCAGCGTGTGTGTGTCTTACTGAGGTCAGCGTGTGTGTTTCAGAGGTCAGCATGTGTGTATGTTACAGAGGTCAGCATGTGTGTGTGTTACAGAGTTCAGCGTGTGTGTGTGTTACAGAGGTCAGCGTGTGTGTGTGATGCAGAGGTCAGCGTGTGTGTGTGTTACAGAGGTCAGCTTGTGTTTTTTACTGAGGTCAGCTTGTGTGGGTGTTACTGAGGTCAGCTTGTGTGGGTGTTACTGAGGTCAGCTTGTGTGGGTGTTACTGAGGTCAGCGTGTGGGTGTTACTGAGTTCCGCGTGTGGGTGTTACTGAGGTCAGCGTGTGTGTGTTACTGAGGTCAGTGTGTATGGGTTACTGAGGTCAGCTTGTGTGTGTTACTGAGGTCAGCGTGTGTGTGTTACTGAGGTCAGCATGTGTGTGTGTTACTGAGATCAGCGTGTGTGTTTGTTACTGAGTTCAGCGTGTGTGTGTGTGTGCTATAGACGTCAGCGTGTGTGTGTCTGTTACAGAGGTCAGCGTGTGTTTGTGTGTGTGTTACAGAGGTCAGCGTGCGTGTGTGTGTTACCGAGGTCAGCTTGTGTGTGTGTGTTACCGTGGTCAGCTTGTGTGTGTGTGTTACAAAGGTCAGCTTGTGTGTGTGTGTTACAAAGGTCAGCTTGTGTGTGTGTGTTACAGAGATCAGCCTGTGTGTGTGTGTTACAAAGATCAGCTTGTGTGAGTGTGTTACAGAGGTCAGTGTGTGTGTGTATTACAGTGGTCAGCGTGTGTGTGTGTATTACAGAGGTCATCGTGTGTGTGTTACAGGGGTCAGCGTGTGTGTGTCTTACTGAGGTCAGCGTGTGTGTGTTTCAGAGGTCAGCATGTGTGTATGTTACAGAGGTCAGCATGTGTGTGTGTTACACAGGTCAGCGCGTGTGTGTGTTACACAGGTCAGCGTGTGTGTGTCTTACAGAGGGCAGTGTGTGTCTTACAGAGGTCAGCGTGTGTGTGTGTTACAGAGTTCAGCGTGTGTGTGTGTTACTGAGGTCAGTGTGTATGCGTCTGTTACAGATGTCAGCGTGTGTGTGTCTGTTACAGAGGTCAGCGTATGTGTGTTACTGAGGTCAGCGTGTGTGTGTGTGTTTGTTACTGAGGTCTTCGTGTGTGTATGTAACAGAGGTCCGTGTGTGTGTGTTACAGAGATCAGCTTGTGTGGGTGTTACAGAGGTCTGCTTGTATGGGTGTTACTGAGGTCACCGTGTGTGTGTGTGTTACTGAGGTCAGCATGTGTGTGTGTCTGTGTCTGTGTGTGTGTGTGTGTGTGTGTGTGTTACTGAGGTCAGCCTGTGTGTGCTACTGAGGTCAGCGTGTGTGTTACTGAGGTCAGCGTGTGTGTGCTACTGAGGTCAGCATGTGTGTTATAGAGGTCAGCTTGTGTGTGTGTGTTACAGAGATCAGTGTGTGTGTGTATTACAGTGGTCAGCGTGTGTGTGTGTATTACAGAGGTCATCGTGTGTGTGTTACAGGGGTCAGCGTGCGTGTGTCTTACTGAGGTCAGCGTGTGTGTGTTTCAGAGGTCAGCATGTGTGTATGTTACAGAGGTCAGCATGTGTGTGTGTTACAGAGTTCAGCGTGTGTGTGTGTGTTACAGAGGTCAGCGTGTGTGTGTGTTGCAGAGGTCAGCGTGTGTGTGTGTGTTACAGAGGTCAGCTTGTGTTTTTTTACTGAGGTCAGCTTGTGTGGGTGTTACTGAGGTCAGCTTGTGTGGGTGTTACTGAGGTCAGCTTGTGTGGGTGTTACTGAGGTCAGCGTGTGGGTGTTACTGAGGTCAGCGTGTGTGTTACTGAGGTCAGCGTGTGTGTGTTACTGAGGTCAGTGTGTATGGGTTACTGAGGTCAGCTTGTGTGTGTTACTGAGGTCAGCGTGTGTGTGTTACTGAGTTCAGCATGTGTGTGTGTTACTGAGATCAGCGTGTGTGTTTGTTACTGAGTTCAGCGTGTGTGTGTGTGTGCTATAGACGTCAGCGTGTGTGTGTGTCTGTTACAGAGGTCAGCGTGTGTTTGTGTGTGTGTTACAGAGGTCAGCGTGCGTGTGTGTTTTACCGAGGTCAGCTTGTGTGTGTGTGTTACCGTGGTCAGCTTGTGTGTGTGTGTTACAGAGGTCAGCTTGTGTGTGTGTGTTACAGAGATCAGCTTGTGTGAGTGTGTTACAGAGGTCAGTGTGTGTGTGTATTACAGTGGTCAGCGTGTGTGTGTGTATTACAGAGGTCATCGTGTGTGTGTTACAGGGGTCAGCGTGTGTGTGTCTTACTGAGGTCAGCGTGTGTGTGTTTCAGAGGTCAGCATGTGTGTATGTTACAGAGGTCAGCATGTGTGTATGTTACAGAGGTCAGCATGTGTGTGTGTTACAGAGATCAGCTTGTGTGAGTGTGTTACAGAGGTCAGTGTGTTTGTGTGTGTTACAGAGGTCAGCCTGTGTGTGCTACTGAGGTCAGCGTGTGTGTGCTACTGAGGTCAGCATGTGTGTATGTTACAGAGGTCAGCATGTGTGTGTGTTGCAGAGGTCAGCGTGTGTGTGTGTTACACAGGTCAGCGTGTGTGTGTGTTACACAGGTCAGCGTGTGTGTGTGTTACACAGGTCAGCGTGTATGTGTCTGTTACAGATGTCAGCGTGTGTGTGTGTTCCAGAGGTCAGCGTCTGTGATACTGAGGTCAGCATGTGTGTGTGTGTTACTGAGGTCAGCGTGTGTGTGTGTGTCTTACTGAGGTCAGAATGTTTGTGTGTTGCAGAGGTCAGCATGTGTGTGTGTTACAGAGGTCAGCATGTGTGTGTGTTACAGAGGTCAGCATGTGTGTGTGTTACAGAGGTCAGCATGTGTGTGTGTTACCGAGGTCAGCGTGTGTTTGTATTACAGAGGTCAGCGTGTGTTTGTATTACAGAGGTCACTGTATGTGTGTTACAGAGGTCAGCGTGTGTGTGTGTTACAGAGGTCAGCGTGTGTGTGTGTTACAGAGGTCAGCGTGTGTGTATGTTACAGAGGTCAGCTCGTGTGTGTGTTACAGAGGTCAGCATGTGTGTGTGTTACTGAGGTCAGCGTATGTGTTACAGAGGACAGCATGTGTGTGTGTTACAGAGGTCCGTGTGTGTGTGTTACAGAGATCAGCTTGTGTGGGTGTTACAGAGGTCAGCTTGTATGGGTGTTACTGAGGTCACCTTGTGTGTGTGTGTTACTGAGGTCAGCATGTGTGTGTGTCTGTGTGTGTGTGTGTGTGTGTTACTGAGGTCAGCCTGTGTGTGCTACTGAGGTCAGCGTGTGTGTTACTGAGGTCAGCGTGTGTGTGCTACTGAGGTCAGCATGTGTGTTATAGAGGTCAGCGTGTGTGTGTGTGTTACAGAGATCAGTGTGTGTGTGTATTACAGTGGTCAGCGTGTGTGTGTGTATTACAGAGGTCATCGTGTGTGTGTTACAGGGGTCAGCGTGTGTGTGTCTTACTAAGGTCAGCGTGTGTGTGTTTCAGAGGTCAGCATGTGTGTATGTTACAGAGGTCAGCATGCGTGTGTGTTACAGAGTTCAGCGTGTGTGTGTGTTACAGAGGTCAGCGTGTGTGTGTGTTGCAGAGGTCAGCTTGTGTGGGTGTTACTGAGGTCAGCTTGTGTGGGTGTTACTGAGGTCAGCGTGTGGGTGTTACTGAGGTCAGCGTGTGGGTGTTACTGAGGTCAGCGTGTGTGTGTTACTGATGTCAGCGTGTATGGGTTACTGAGGTCAGCTTGTGTGTGTTACTGAGGTCAGCGTGTGTGTGTTACGGAGGTCAGCGTGTGTGTGTTACTGAGGTCAGCATGTGTGTGTGTTACTGAGATCAGCGTGTGTGTTTGTTACTGAGTTCAGCGTGTGTGTGTGTGTGCTATAGACGTCAGCGTGTGTGTGTGTCTGTTACAGAGGTCAGCGTGTGTTTGTGTGTGTGTTACAGAGGTCAGCGTGCGTGTGTGTGTTACCGAGGTCAGCTTGTGTGTGTGTGTTACCGTGGTCAGCTTGTGTGTGTGTTTTACAGAGGTCAGCTTGTGTGTGTGTGTTACAGAGATCAGCTTGTGTGAGTGTGTTACAGAGGTCAGTCTGTGTGTGCTACTGAGGTCAGCGTGTGTGTGCTACTGAGGTCAGCATGTGTGTTATAGAGGTCAGCGTGTGTGTGTGTGTGTTACAGAGATCAGTGTGTGTGTGTGTATTACAGTGGTCAGCGTGTGTGTGTTTCAGAGGTCAGCATGTGTGTATGTTACAGAGGTCAGCATGTGTGTGTGTTACAGAGGTCAGCGTGTGTGTGTGTTACACAGGTCAGCGTGTGTGTGTGTTACACAGGTCAGCGTGTATGTGTCTGTTACAGATGTCAGCGTGTGTGTGTCTGTTACAGAGATCAGTGTGTGTGTGTATTACAGTGGTCAGCGTGTGTGTGTGTATTACAGAGGTCATCGTGTGTGTGTTACAGGGGTCAGCGTGTGTGTGTCTTACTGAGGTCTGCGTGTGTGTGTTTCAGAGGTCAGCATGTGTGTATGTTACAGAGGTCAGCATGTGTGTGTGTTACAGAGTTCAGCGCGTGTGTGTGTTACACAGGTCAGCGTGTGTGTGTCTTACAGAGGGCAGTGTGTGTCTTACAGAGGTCAGCGTGTGTGTGTGTTACAGAGTTCAGCGTGTGTGTGTGTTACTGAGGTCAGTGTGTATGTGTCTGTTACAGATGTCAGCGTCTGTGTGTCTGTTACAGAGGTCAGCGTATGTGTGTTACTGAGGTCAGCGTGTGAGTGTGTGTGTGTGTTACTGAGGTCAGCGTGTGTGTGTGTGTGTGTTACTGAGGTCAGCGTGTGTGTGTGTGTTACAGAGGTCAGCGTCTGTGTTACAGAGGTCAGCATGTGTGTGTGTGTTACTGAGGTCATCGTGTGTGTGTTACAGAGGTCAGCATGTGTGTGTGTTACAGAGGCCAGCATGTGTGTGTGTTACAGAGGTCAGCATGTGTGTGTATGACAGAGGTCAGCGTGTGTGTGTTACAGAGGTGAGCGTATGTGTTTTACAGAGGTGAGCGTATGTGTGTTACAGAGGTCAGCGTGTGTGTGTTACTTAGGTCAGCGTGTGTGTGCTACTGAGGTCAGCGTGTGTGTTATAGAGGTCAGCGTGTGTGTTATAGAGGTCAGCGTGTGTGTGTGTGTTACATAGATCAGTGTGTGTGTGTATTACAGTGGTCAGCGTGTGTGTGTGTATTACAGAGGTCATCGTGTGTGTGTTACAGGGGTCAGCGTGTGTGTGTCTTACTGAGGTCAGCGTGTGTATGTTTCAGAGGTCAGCATGTGTGTATGTTACAGAGGTCAGCATGTGTGTGTGTTACAGAGTTCAGCGCGTGTGTGTGTTAAACAGGTCAGCGTGTGTGTGTCTTACAGAGGGCAGTGTGTGTCTTACAGAGGGCAGTGTGTGTCTTACAGAGGTCAGCGTGTGTGTGTGTGTTACAGAGTTCAGCGTGTGTGTGTGTTACTGAGGTCAGTGTGTATGTGTCTGTTACAGATGTCAGCGTGTGTGTGTCTGTTAGAGAGGTCAGCGTATGTGTGTTATTGAGGTCAGCGTGTGTGTGTGTGTGTGTGTGTTACTGAGGTCAGCGTGTGTGTGTAACAGAGGTCCGTGTGTGTGTTACAGAGATCAGCTTGTGTGGGTGTTACAGAGGTCAGCTTGTATGGGTGTTACTGAGGTCACCGTGTGTGTGTGTGTTACTGAGGTCAGCATGTGTGTGTGTCTGTGTGTGTGTGTGTGTGTGTGTTACTGAGGTCAGCCTGTGTGTGCTACTGAGGTCAGCGTGTGTGTTACTGAGGTCAGCGTGTGTGTGCTACTGAGGTCAGCATGTGTTATAGAGGTCAGCGTGTGTGTGTGTGTTACAGAGATCAGTGTGTGTGTGTATTACAGTGGTCAGCGTGTGTGTGTGTATTACAGAGGTCATCGTGTGTGTGTTACAGGGGTCAGCGTGTGTGTCTTACTGAGGTCAGCGTGTGTGTGTTTCAGAGGTCAGCATGTGTGTATGTTACAGAGGTCAGCGTGTGTGTGTGTTGCAGAGGTCAGCGTGTGTGTGTATTACAGAGGTCAGCGTGTGTGTGTGTTACAGAGGTCAGCTTGTGTTTTTTACTGAGGTCAGCTTGTGTGGGTGTTACTGAGGTCAGCTTGTGTGGGTGTTACTGAGGTCAGCTTGTGTGGGTGTTACTGAGGTCAGCTTGTGTGGGTGTTACTGAGGTCAGCGTGTGGGTGTTACTGAGGTCAGCATGTGTGTGTGTTACTGAGATCAGCGTGTGTGTTTGTTACTGAGTTCAGCGTGTGTGTGTGTGTTTTATAGACGTCAGCGTGTGTGTGTGTCTGTTACAGAGGTCAGCGTGTGTTTGTGTGTGTGTTACAGAGGTCAGCGTGCGTGTGTGTGTTACCGAGGTCAGCTTGTGTGTGTGTGTTACCGTGGTTAGCTTGTGTGTGTGTGTTACAAAGGTCAGCTTGTGTGTGTGTGTTACAGAGATCAGCTTGTGTGAGTGTGTTACAGAGGTCAGTGTGTGTGTGTATTACAGTGGTCAGCGTGTGTGTGTGTATTACAGAGGTCATCGTGTGTGTGATACAGGGGTCAGCGTGTGTGTGTCTTACTGAGGTCAGCGTGTGTGTGTTTCAGAGGTCAGCATGTGTGTATGTTACACAGGTCAGCGCGTGTGTGTGTTACACAGGTCAGCGTGTGTGTGTCTTACAGAGGGCAGTGTGTGTCTTACAGAGGTCAGCGTGTGTGTGTGTTACAGAGTTCAGCGTGTGTGTGTGTTACTGAGGTCAGTGTGTATGCATCTGTTACAGATGTCAGCGTGTGTGTGTCTGTTACAGAGGTCAGCGTATGTGTGTTACTGAGGTCAGCGTGTGTGTGTGTGTTTGTTACTGAGGTCAGCGTGTGTGTGTGTAACAGAGGTCCGTGTGTGTGTGTTACAGAGATCAGCTTGTGTGGGTGTTACAGAGGTCAGCTTGTATGGGTGTTACTTAGGTCACCGTGTGTGTGTTACTGAGGTCAGCATGTGTGTGTGTCTGTGTCTGTGTGTGTGTGTGTGTGTGTTACTGAGGTCAGCCTGTGTGTGCTACTGAGGTCAGCGTGTGTGTTACTGAGGTCAGCGTGTGTGTGCTACTGAGGTCAGCATGTGTGTTATAGAGGTCAGCTTGTGTGTGTGCGTTACAGAGATCAGTGTGTGTGTGTGTATTACAGTGGTCAGCGTGTGTGTATGTATTACAGAGGTCATCGTGTGTGTGTTACAGGGGTCAGCGTGTGTGTGTCTTACTGAGGTCAGCGTGTGTGTGTTTCAGAGGTCAGCATGTGTGTATGTTACAGAGGTCAGCGTGTGTGTGTGTTACAGAGTTCAGCGTGTGTGTGTGTTACAGAGGTCAGCGTGTGTGTGTGTTGCAGAGGTCAGCGTGTGTGTGTGTGTTACAGAGGTCAGCTTGTGTTTTTTACTGAGGTCAGCTTGTGTGGGTGTTACTGAGGTCAGCTTGTGTGGGTGTTACTGAGGTCAGCTTGTGTGGGTGTTACTGAGGTCAGCGTGTGGGTGTTACTGAGGTCAGCGTGTGTGTGTTACTGAGGTCAGTGTGTATGGGTTACTGAGGTCAGCTTGTGTGTGTTACTGAGGTCAGCGTGTGTGTGTTACTGAGGTCAGCATGTGTGTGTGTTACTGAGATCAGCGTGTGTGTTTGTTACTGAGTTCAGCGTGTGTGTGTGTGTGCTATAGACGTCAGCGTGTGTGTGTGTCTGTTACAGAGGTCAGCGTGTGTTTGTGTGTGTGTTACAGAGGTCAGCGTGCGTGTGTGTGTTACCGAGGTCAGCTTGTGTGTGTGTGTTACCGTGGTCAGCTTGTGTGTGTGTGTTACAAAGGTCAGCTTGTGTGTGTGTGTTACAGAGATCAGCCTGTGTGTGTGTGTTACAAAGATCAGCTTGTGTGAGTGTGTTACAGAGGTCAGTGTGTGTGTGTATTACAGTGGTCAGCGTGTGTGTGTGTATTACAGAGGTCATCGTGTGTGTGTTACAGGGGTCAGCGTGTGTGTGTCTTACTGAGGTCAGCGTGTGTGTGTTTCAGAGGTCAGCATGTGTGTATGTTACAGAGGTCAGCATGTGTGTGTGTTACACAGGTCAGCGCGTGTGTGTGTTACACAGGTCAGCGTGTGTGTGTCTTACAGAGGGCAGTGTGTGTCTTACAGAGGTCAGCGTGTGTGTGTCTGTTACAGAGGTCAGCGTATGTGTGTTACTGAGGTCAGCGTGTGTGTGTGTGTTTGTTACTGAGGTCTTCGTGTGTGTATGTAACAGAGGTCCGTGTGTGTGTGTTACAGAGATCAGCTTGTGTGGGTGTTACAGAGGTCTGCTTGTATGGGTGTTACTGAGGTCACCGTGTGTGTGTGTGTTACTGAGGTCAGCATGTGTGTGTGTCTGTGTCTGTGTGTGTGTGTGTGTGTGTGTGTGTTACTGAGGTCAGCCTGTGTGTGCTACTGAGGTCAGCGTGTGTGTTACTGAGGTCAGCGTGTGTGTGCTACTGAGGTCAGCATGTGTGTTATAGAGGTCAGCTTGTGTGTGTGTGTTACAGAGATCAGTGTGTGTGTGTATTACAGTGGTCAGCGTGTGTGTGTGTATTACAGAGGTCATCGTGTGTGTGTTACAGGGGTCAGCGTGCGTGTGTCTTACTGAGGTCAGCGTGTGTGTGTTTCAGAGGTCAGCATGTGTGTATGTTACAGAGGTCAGCATGTGTGTGTGTTACAGAGTTCAGCGTGTGTGTGTGTGTTACAGAGGTCAGCGTGTGTGTGTGTTGCAGAGGTCAGCGTGTGTGTGTGTGTTACAGAGGTCAGCTTGTGTTTTTTTACTGAGGTCAGCTTGTGTGGGTGTTACTGAGGTCAGCTTGTGTGGGTGTTACTGAGGTCAGCTTGTGTGGGTGTTACTGAGGTCAGCGTGTGGGTGTTACTGAGGTCAGCGTGTGTGTTACTGAGGTCAGCGTGTGTGTGTTACTGAGGTCAGTGTGTATGGGTTACTGAGGTCAGCTTGTGTGTGTTACTGAGGTCAGCGTGTGTGTGTTACTGAGTTCAGCATGTGTGTGTGTTACTGAGATCAGCGTGTGTGTTTGTTACTGAGTTCAGCGTGTGTGTGTGTGTGCTATAGACGTCAGCGTGTGTGTGTGTCTGTTACAGAGGTCAGCGTGTGTTTGTGTGTGTGTTACAGAGGTCAGCGTGCGTGTGTGTTTTACCGAGGTCAGCTTGTGTGTGTGTGTTACCGTGGTCAGCTTGTGTGTGTGTGTTACAGAGGTCAGCTTGTGTGTGTGTGTTACAGAGATCAGCTTGTGTGAGTGTGTTACAGAGGTCAGTGTGTGTGTGTATTACAGTGGTCAGCGTGTGTGTGTGTATTACAGAGGTCATCGTGTGTGTGTTACAGGGGTCAGCGTGTGTGTGTCTTACTGAGGTCAGCGTGTGTGTGTTTCAGAGGTCAGCATGTGTGTATGTTACAGAGGTCAGCATGTGTGTATGTTACAGAGGTCAGCATGTGTGTGTGTTACAGAGATCAGCTTGTGTGAGTGTGTTACAGAGGTCAGTGTGTTTGTGTGTGTTACAGAGGTCAGCCTGTGTGTGCTACTGAGGTCAGCGTGTGTGTGCTACTGAGGTCAGCATGTGTGTATGTTACAGAGGTCAGCATGTGTGTGTGTTGCAGAGGTCAGCGTGTGTGTGTGTTACACAGGTCAGCGTGTGTGTGTGTTACACAGGTCAGCGTGTGTGTGTGTTACACAGGTCAGCGTGTATGTGTCTGTTACAGATGTCAGCGTGTGTGTGTGTTCCAGAGGTCAGCGTCTGTGATACTGAGGTCAGCATGTGTGTGTGTGTTACTGAGGTCAGCGTGTGTGTGTGTGTCTTACTGAGGTCAGAATGTTTGTGTGTTGCAGAGGTCAGCATGTGTGTGTGTTACAGAGGTCAGCATGTGTGTGTGTTACAGAGGTCAGCATGTGTGTGTGTTACAGAGGTCAGCATGTGTGTGTGTTACCGAGGTCAGCGTGTGTTTGTATTACAGAGGTCAGCGTGTGTTTGTATTACAGAGGTCACTGTATGTGTGTTACAGAGGTCAGCGTGTGTGTGTGTTACAGAGGTCAGCGTGTGTGTGTGTTACAGAGGTCAGCGTGTGTGTATGTTACAGAGGTCAGCTCGTGTGTGTGTTACAGAGGTCAGCATGTGTGTGTGTTACTGAGGTCAGCGTATGTGTTACAGAGGACAGCATGTGTGTGTGTTACAGAGGTCCGTGTGTGTGTGTTACAGAGATCAGCTTGTGTGGGTGTTACAGAGGTCAGCTTGTATGGGTGTTACTGAGGTCACCTTGTGTGTGTGTGTTACTGAGGTCAGCATGTGTGTGTGTCTGTGTGTGTGTGTGTGTGTGTTACTGAGGTCAGCCTGTGTGTGCTACTGAGGTCAGCGTGTGTGTTACTGAGGTCAGCGTGTGTGTGCTACTGAGGTCAGCATGTGTGTTATAGAGGTCAGCGTGTGTGTGTGTGTTACAGAGATCAGTGTGTGTGTGTATTACAGTGGTCAGCGTGTGTGTGTGTATTACAGAGGTCATCGTGTGTGTGTTACAGGGGTCAGCGTGTGTGTGTCTTACTAAGGTCAGCGTGTGTGTGTTTCAGAGGTCAGCATGTGTGTATGTTACAGAGGTCAGCATGCGTGTGTGTTACAGAGTTCAGCGTGTGTGTGTGTTACAGAGGTCAGCGTGTGTGTGTGTTGCAGAGGTCAGCTTGTGTGGGTGTTACTGAGGTCAGCTTGTGTGGGTGTTACTGAGGTCAGCGTGTGGGTGTTACTGAGGTCAGCGTGTGGGTGTTACTGAGGTCAGCGTGTGTGTGTTACTGATGTCAGCGTGTATGGGTTACTGAGGTCAGCTTGTGTGTGTTACTGAGGTCAGCGTGTGTGTGTTACGGAGGTCAGCGTGTGTGTGTTACTGAGGTCAGCATGTGTGTGTGTTACTGAGATCAGCGTGTGTGTTTGTTACTGAGTTCAGCGTGTGTGTGTGTGTGCTATAGACGTCAGCGTGTGTGTGTGTCTGTTACAGAGGTCAGCGTGTGTTTGTGTGTGTGTTACAGAGGTCAGCGTGCGTGTGTGTGTTACCGAGGTCAGCTTGTGTGTGTGTGTTACCGTGGTCAGCTTGTGTGTGTGTTTTACAGAGGTCAGCTTGTGTGTGTGTGTTACAGAGATCAGCTTGTGTGAGTGTGTTACAGAGGTCAGTCTGTGTGTGCTACTGAGGTCAGCGTGTGTGTGCTACTGAGGTCAGCATGTGTGTTATAGAGGTCAGCGTGTGTGTGTGTGTGTTACAGAGATCAGTGTGTGTGTGTGTATTACAGTGGTCAGCGTGTGTGTGTTTCAGAGGTCAGCATGTGTGTATGTTACAGAGGTCAGCATGTGTGTGTGTTACAGAGGTCAGCGTGTGTGTGTGTTACACAGGTCAGCGTGTGTGTGTGTTACACAGGTCAGCGTGTATGTGTCTGTTACAGATGTCAGCGTGTGTGTGTCTGTTACAGAGATCAGTGTGTGTGTGTATTACAGTGGTCAGCGTGTGTGTGTGTATTACAGAGGTCATCGTGTGTGTGTTACAGGGGTCAGCGTGTGTGTGTCTTACTGAGGTCTGCGTGTGTGTGTTTCAGAGGTCAGCATGTGTGTATGTTACAGAGGTCAGCATGTGTGTGTGTTACAGAGTTCAGCGCGTGTGTGTGTTACACAGGTCAGCGTGTGTGTGTCTTACAGAGGGCAGTGTGTGTCTTACAGAGGTCAGCGTGTGTGTGTGTTACAGAGTTCAGCGTGTGTGTGTGTTACTGAGGTCAGTGTGTATGTGTCTGTTACAGATGTCAGCGTCTGTGTGTCTGTTACAGAGGTCAGCGTATGTGTGTTACTGAGGTCAGCGTGTGAGTGTGTGTGTGTGTTACTGAGGTCAGCGTGTGTGTGTGTGTGTGTTACTGAGGTCAGCGTGTGTGTGTGTGTTACAGAGGTCAGCGTCTGTGTTACAGAGGTCAGCATGTGTGTGTGTGTTACTGAGGTCATCGTGTGTGTGTTACAGAGGTCAGCATGTGTGTGTGTTACAGAGGCCAGCATGTGTGTGTGTTACAGAGGTCAGCATGTGTGTGTATGACAGAGGTCAGCGTGTGTGTGTTACAGAGGTGAGCGTATGTGTTTTACAGAGGTGAGCGTATGTGTGTTACAGAGGTCAGCGTGTGTGTGTTACTTAGGTCAGCGTGTGTGTGCTACTGAGGTCAGCGTGTGTGTTATAGAGGTCAGCGTGTGTGTTATAGAGGTCAGCGTGTGTGTGTGTGTTACATAGATCAGTGTGTGTGTGTATTACAGTGGTCAGCGTGTGTGTGTGTATTACAGAGGTCATCGTGTGTGTGTTACAGGGGTCAGCGTGTGTGTGTCTTACTGAGGTCAGCGTGTGTATGTTTCAGAGGTCAGCATGTGTGTATGTTACAGAGGTCAGCATGTGTGTGTGTTACAGAGTTCAGCGCGTGTGTGTGTTAAACAGGTCAGCGTGTGTGTGTCTTACAGAGGGCAGTGTGTGTCTTACAGAGGGCAGTGTGTGTCTTACAGAGGTCAGCGTGTGTGTGTGTGTTACAGAGTTCAGCGTGTGTGTGTGTTACTGAGGTCAGTGTGTATGTGTCTGTTACAGATGTCAGCGTGTGTGTGTCTGTTAGAGAGGTCAGCGTATGTGTGTTACTGAGGTCAGCGTGTGTGTGTGTGTGTGTGTGTTACTGAGGTCAGCGTGTGTGTGTAACAGAGGTCCGTGTGTGTGTTACAGAGATCAGCTTGTGTGGGTGTTACAGAGGTCAGCTTGTATGGGTGTTACTGAGGTCACCGTGTGTGTGTGTGTTACTGAGGTCAGCATGTGTGTGTGTCTGTGTGTGTGTGTGTGTGTGTGTTACTGAGGTCAGCCTGTGTGTGCTACTGAGGTCAGCGTGTGTGTTACTGAGGTCAGCGTGTGTGTGCTACTGAGGTCAGCATGTGTTATAGAGGTCAGCGTGTGTGTGTGTGTTACAGAGATCAGTGTGTGTGTGTATTACAGTGGTCAGCGTGTGTGTGTGTATTACAGAGGTCATCGTGTGTGTGTTACAGGGGTCAGCGTGTGTGTCTTACTGAGGTCAGCGTGTGTGTGTTTCAGAGGTCAGCATGTGTGTATGTTACAGAGGTCAGCGTGTGTGTGTGTTGCAGAGGTCAGCGTGTGTGTGTATTACAGAGGTCAGCGTGTGTGTGTGTTACAGAGGTCAGCTTGTGTTTTTTACTGAGGTCAGCTTGTGTGGGTGTTACTGAGGTCAGCTTGTGTGGGTGTTACTGAGGTCAGCTTGTGTGGGTGTTACTGAGGTCAGCTTGTGTGGGTGTTACTGAGGTCAGCGTGTGGGTGTTACTGAGGTCAGCATGTGTGTGTGTTACTGAGATCAGCGTGTGTGTTTGTTACTGAGTTCAGCGTGTGTGTGTGTGTTTTATAGACGTCAGCGTGTGTGTGTGTCTGTTACAGAGGTCAGCGTGTGTTTGTGTGTGTGTTACAGAGGTCAGCGTGCGTGTGTGTGTTACCGAGGTCAGCTTGTGTGTGTGTGTTACCGTGGTTAGCTTGTGTGTGTGTGTTACAAAGGTCAGCTTGTGTGTGTGTGTTACAGAGATCAGCTTGTGTGAGTGTGTTACAGAGGTCAGTGTGTGTGTGTATTACAGTGGTCAGCGTGTGTGTGTGTATTACAGAGGTCATCGTGTGTGTGATACAGGGGTCAGCGTGTGTGTGTCTTACTGAGGTCAGCGTGTGTGTGTTTCAGAGGTCAGCATGTGTGTATGTTACACAGGTCAGCGCGTGTGTGTGTTACACAGGTCAGCGTGTGTGTGTCTTACAGAGGGCAGTGTGTGTCTTACAGAGGTCAGCGTGTGTGTGTGTTACAGAGTTCAGCGTGTGTGTGTGTTACTGAGGTCAGTGTGTATGCATCTGTTACAGATGTCAGCGTGTGTGTGTCTGTTACAGAGGTCAGCGTATGTGTGTTACTGAGGTCAGCGTGTGTGTGTGTGTTTGTTACTGAGGTCAGCGTGTGTGTGTGTAACAGAGGTCCGTGTGTGTGTGTTACAGAGATCAGCTTGTGTGGGTGTTACAGAGGTCAGCTTGTATGGGTGTTACTTAGGTCACCGTGTGTGTGTTACTGAGGTCAGCATGTGTGTGTGTCTGTGTCTGTGTGTGTGTGTGTGTGTGTTACTGAGGTCAGCCTGTGTGTGCTACTGAGGTCAGCGTGTGTGTTACTGAGGTCAGCGTGTGTGTGCTACTGAGGTCAGCATGTGTGTTATAGAGGTCAGCTTGTGTGTGTGCGTTACAGAGATCAGTGTGTGTGTGTGTATTACAGTGGTCAGCGTGTGTGTATGTATTACAGAGGTCATCGTGTGTGTGTTACAGGGGTCAGCGTGTGTGTGTCTTACTGAGGTCAGCGTGTGTGTGTTTCAGAGGTCAGCATGTGTGTATGTTACAGAGGTCAGCGTGTGTGTGTGTTACAGAGTTCAGCGTGTGTGTGTGTTACAGAGGTCAGCGTGTGTGTGTGTTGCAGAGGTCAGCGTGTGTGTGTGTGTTACAGAGGTCAGCTTGTGTTTTTTACTGAGGTCAGCTTGTGTGGGTGTTACTGAGGTCAGCTTGTGTGGGTGTTACTGAGGTCAGCTTGTGTGGGTGTTACTGAGGTCAGCGTGTGGGTGTTACTGAGGTCAGCGTGTGTGTGTTACTGAGGTCAGTGTGTATGGGTTACTGAGGTCAGCTTGTGTGTGTTACTGAGGTCAGCGTGTGTGTGTTACTGAGGTCAGCATGTGTGTGTGTTACTGAGATCAGCGTGTGTGTTTGTTACTGAGTTCAGCGTGTGTGTGTGTGTGCTATAGACGTCAGCGTGTGTGTGTGTCTGTTACAGAGGTCAGCGTGTGTTTGTGTGTGTGTTACAGAGGTCAGCGTGCGTGTGTGTGTTACCGAGGTCAGCTTGTGTGTGTGTGTTACCGTGGTCAGCTTGTGTGTGTGTGTTACAGAGGTCAGCTTGTGTGTGTGTGTTACAGAGATCAGCTTGTGTGAGTGTGTTACAGAGGTCAGTGTGTGTGTGTATTACAGTGGTCAGCGTGTGTGTGTGTATTACAGAGGTCATCGTGTGTGTGTTACAGGGGTCAACGTGTGTGTGTCTTACTGAGGTCAGCGTGTGTGTGTTGCAGAGGTCAGCATGTGTGTATGTTACAGAGGTCAGCATGTGTGTGTGTTACAGAGGTCAGCATGTGTGTGTGTTACAGAGATCAGCTTGTGTGTGTGTTACAGAGGTCAGTGTGTTTGTGTGTGTTACAGAGGTCAGCCTGTGTGTGCTACTGAGGTCAGCGTGTGTGTGCTACTGAGGTCAGCATGTGTGTTATAGAGGTCAGCGTGTGTGTGTGTGTTACAGAGATCAGTGTGTGTGTGTATTACAGTGGTCAGCGTGTGTGTGTTTCAGAGGTCAGCATGTGTGTATGTTACAGAGGTCAGCGTGTGTGTGTGTTACAGAGGTCAGCGTGTGTGTGTGTTACACAGGTCAGCGTGTGTGTGTGTTACACAGGTCAGCGTGTGTGTGTGTTACACAGGTCAGCGTGTATGTGTCTGTTACAGATATCAGCGTGTGTGCGTGTTACAGAGGTCAGCGTCTGTGATACTGAGGTCAGCATGTGTTTGTGTGTTGCAGAGGTCAGCATGTGTGTGTGTTACAGAGGTCAGCATGTGTGTGTGTTACTGAGGTCAGCGTGTGTTTGTATTACAGAGGTCAGCGTGTGTGTGTTACAGAGGTCAGCGTATGTGTGTTACAGAGGTCAGCGTGTGTGTGTGTTACAGAGGTCAGCGTGTGTGTGTGTTACAGAGGTCAGCGTGTGTGTGTGTTACAGAGGTCAGCGTGTGTGTGTGTTACACAGGTCAGCGTGTGTGTGTGTTACACAGGTCAGCGTGTGCGTGTGTTACACAGGTCAGCGTGTGTGTGTGTTACACAGGTCAGCGTGTATGTGTCTGTTACAGATGTCAGCGTGTGTGTGTGTTACAGAGGTCAGCGTCTGTGATAATGAGGTCAGCATGTGTGTGTGTGTTACTGAGGTCAGCGTGTGTGTGTGTGTCTTACTGAGGTCAGAATGTTTGTGTGTTGCAGAGGTCAGCATGTGTGTGTGTTACAGAGGTCAGCATGTGTGTGTGTTACAGAGGTCAGCATGTGTGTGTGTTACAGAGGTCAGCATGTGTGTGTGTTACCGAGGTCAGCGTGTGTTTGTATTACAGAGGTCAGCGTGTGTGTGTTACAGAGGTCAGCGTATGTGTGTTACAGAGGTCAGCGTGTGTGTGTGTTACAGAGGTCAGCGTGTGTGTGTGTTACAGAGGTCAGCGTGTGTGTGTGTTACAGAGATCAGCTTGTGTGTGTGTTACAGTGGTCATCGTATGTGTGTTACAGAGGTCAGCGTGTGTGTGTGTTACAGAGGTCAGCGTGTGTGTGTGTTACAGAGGTCAGCTTGTGTGTGTGTTACAGAGGTCAGCGTGTGTGTGTATTACAGAGGTCAGCGTGTGTGTGTGTGTTACAGAGGTCAGCGTGTGTGTGTATTACAGAGGTCAGCGTGTGTGTGTGTGTTACAGAGGTCAGCTTGTGTGTGTGTTACAGAGGTCAGCGTGTGTGTGTATTACAGAGGTCAGCGTGTGTGTGTGTGTTACAGAGGTCAGCGTGTGTGTGTATTACAGAGGTCAGCGTGTGTGTGTATTACAGAGGTCAGCGTGTATGTGTTACAGAGTTGAGCGTATGTGTGTTACAGACGTCAGTGTGTGTGTGTGTGTTACAGAGGTCAGCGTGTGTGTGTGTTACAGAGGTCAGCGTGTGTGTGTGTTACAGAGGTCAGCTTGTGTGTGTGTTAGAGGTCAGCATGTGTGTGTATTACAGAGGTCAGCGTGTATGTGTTACAGAGTTGAGCGTATGTGTGTTACAGACGTCAGTGTGTGTGTGTGTGTTACAGAGGTCAGCGTGTGTGTGTGTTACAGAGGTCAGCGTGTGTGTGTGTTACAGAGGTCAGCTTGTGTGTGTGTTAGAGGTCAGCATGTGCGTGTGTTACAGATGTCAGCTTGTGTTTGTTACTGCGGTGAGCTTGTGTGGGTGTTACTGAGGTCAGCTTGTGTGGCTGTTACTGAGGTCACCGTGTGTGTGTTACAGAGGTCAGCTTGTGTGGGTGTTACTGAGGTCAGCGTGTGTGTGTTACTGAGGTCACTGTGTGTGTGTTACTGAGGTCAGCGTGTGTGTGTTACAGAGGTCAGTGTGTGTGTGTGTTACAGAGGTCAGCGTGTGTGTGTGTTACAGAGGTCAGCTTGTGTGTGTGTTACAGAGGTCAGCATGTGTGTGTGTTACAGAGGTCAACATGTGTTTGTGTCTGTGTGTGTGTGTTGTGTGTGTTACTGAGGTCAGTGTGTGTGTGTGGTACTGAGGTCAGCGTATGTGTTACAGAGGACAGCATGTGTGTGTGTTACAGAGGTCAGCGTGTGTGTGTAACAGAGGTCCGTGTATGTGTGTTACAGAGATCAGCTTGTGTGGGTGTTACAGAGGTCAGCTTGTTTGGGTGTTACTGAGGTCACCGTGTGTGTGTGTGTTACTGAGGTCAGCATGTGTGTGTGTCTGTGTGTGTGTGTGTGTGTGTGTGTGTGTGTGTTACTGAGGTCAGCCTGTGTGTGCTACTGAGGTCAGCGTGTGTGTTACTGAGGTAAGCGTGTGTGTACTCCTGAGGTCAGCATGAGTGTTATAGAGGTCAGCGTGTGTGTGTGTGTTACAGAGATCAGTGTGTGTGTGTATTACAGTGGTCAGTGTGTGTGTGTGTATTACAGAGGTCATCGTGTGTGTGTTACAGGGGTCAGCGTGTGTGTCTTACTGAGGTCTGCGTGTGTGTGTTTCAGAGGTCAGCGTGTGTGTGTGTTACAGAGTTCAGCGTGTGTGTGTGTTACTGAGGTCAGTGTGTATGTGGCTGTTACAGATGTCAGCGTGTGTGTGTCTGTTACAGAGGTCAGCGTATGTGTGTTACTGAGGTCAGCGTGCGAGTGTGTGTGTGTGTTACTGAGGTCTGCGTGTGTGTATGTGTTTGTTACTGAGGTCAGCGTGTGTGTCTGTTACAGAGGTCAGCGTCTGTGTTACAGAGGTCAGCATGTGTGTGTGTGTTACTGAGGTCAGCATATGTGTGTTACAGAGGTCAGCGTGTGTGTGTGTTACAGAGGTCAGCGTTTGTGTGTGTTACAGAGGTCAGCTTGAGTGTGTGTTACAGAGGTCAGCATGTGTGTGTGTGTTATAGAGGTCAGCGTGTGTGTCTGTGTTACATAGATCAGTGTGTGTGTGTATTACAGTGGTCAGCGTGTGTGTGTGTATTACAGAGGTCATCGTGTGTGTGTTACAGGGGTCAGCGTGTGTGTGTCTTACTTAGGTCAGCGTGTGTGTGTTTCAGAGGTCAGCATGTGTGTATGTTACAGAGGTCAGCATGTGTGTGTGTTACAGAGTTCAGCGCGTGTGTGTGTTAAACAGGTCAGCGTGTGTGTGTCTTACAGAGGGCAGTGTGTGTCTTACAGAGGGCAGTGTGTGTCTTACAGAGGTCAGCGTGTGTGTGTGTGTTACAGAGTTCAGCGTGTGTGTGTGTTACTGAGGTCAGTGTGTATGTGTCTGTTACAGATGTCAGCGTGTGTGTGTCTGTTACAGAGGTCAGCGTATGTGTGTTACTGAGGTCAGCGTGTGTGTGTGTGTGTGTGTGTTACTGAGGTCAGCGTGTGTGTGTAACAGAGGTCCGTGTGTGTGTTACAGAGATCAGCTTGTGTGGGTGTTACAGAGGTCAGCTTGTATGGGTGTTACTGAGGTCACCGTGTGTGTGTGTGTTACTGAGGTCAGCATGTGTGTGTGTCTGTGTGTGTGTGTGTGTTACTGAGGTCAGCCTGTGTGTGCTACTGAGGTCAGCGTGTGTGTTACTGAGGTCAGCGTGTGTGTGCTACTGAGGTCAGCATGTGTTATAGAGGTCAGCGTGTGTGTGTGTGTTACAGAGATCAGTGTGTGTGTGTATTACAGTGGTCAGCGTGTGTGTGTGTATTACAGAGGTCATCGTGTGTGTGTTACAGGGGTCAGCGTGTGTGTCTTACTGAGGTCAGCGTGTGTGTGTTTCAGAGGTCAGCATGTGTGTATGTTACAGAGGTCAGCGTGTGTGTGTGTTGCAGAGGTCAGCGTGTGTGTGTATTACAGAGGTCAGCGTGTGTGTGTGTTACAGAGGTCAGCTTGTGTTTTTTACTGAGGTCAGCTTGTGTGGGTGTTACTGAGGTCAGCTTGTGTGGGTGTTACTGAGGTCAGCTTGTGTGGGTGTTACTGAGGTCAGCGTGTGGGTGTTACTGAGGTCAGCATGTGTGTGTGTTACTGAGATCAGCGTGTGTGTTTGTTACTGAGTTCAGCGTGTGTGTGTGTGTTTTATAGACGTCAGCGTGTGTGTGTGTCTGTTACAGAGGTCAGCGTGTGTTTGTGTGTGTGTTACAGAGGTCAGCGTGCGTGTGTGTGTTACCGTGGTCAGCTTGTGTGTGTGTGTTACCGTGGTTAGCTTGTGTGTGTGTGTTACAAAGGTCAGCTTGTGTGTATGTGTTACAGAGATCAGCTTGTGTGAGTGTGTTACAGAGGTCAGTGTGTGTGTGTATTACAGTGGTCAGCGTGTGTGTGTGTATTACAGAGGTCATCGTGTGTGTGTTACAGGGGTCAGCGTGTGTGTGTCTTACTGAGGTCAGCGTGTGTGTGTTTCAGAGGTCAGCATGTGTGTATGTTACACAGGTCAGCGCGTGTGTGTGTTACACAGGTCAGCGTGTGTGTGTCTTACAGAGGGCAGTGTGTGTCTTACAGAGGTCAGCGTGTGTGTGTGTTACAGAGTTCAGCGTGTGTGTGTGTTACTGAGGTCAGTGTGTATGCATCTGTTACAGATGTCAGCGTGTGTGTGTCTGTTACAGAGGTCAGCGTATGTGTGTTACTGAGGTCAGCGTGTGTGTGTGTGTTTGTTACTGAGGTCAGCGTGTGTGTGTGTAACAGAGGTCCGTGTGTGTGTGTTACAGAGATCAGCTTGTGTGGGTGTTACAGAGGTCAGCTTGTATGGGTGTTACTTAGGTCACCGTGTGTGTGTGTGTTACTGAGGTCAGCATGTGTGTGTGTCTGTGTCTGTGTGTGTGTGTGTGTGTGTTACTGAGGTCAGCCTGTGTGTGCTACTGAGGTCAGCGTGTGTGTTACTGAGGTCAGCGTGTGTGTGCTACTGAGGTCAGCATGTGTGTTATAGAGGTCAGCTTGTGTGTGTGTGTTACAGAGATCAGTGTGTGTGTGTGTATTACAGTGGTCAGCGTGTGTGTATGTATTACAGAGGTCATCGTGTGTGTGTGTTACAGGGGTCAGCGTGTGTGTGTCTTACTGAGGTCAGCGTGTGTGTGTTTCAGAGGTCAGCATGTGTGTATGTTACAGAGGTCAGCGTGTGTGTGTGTTACAGAGTTCAGCGTGTGTGTGTGTTACAGAGGTCAGCGTGTGTGTGTGTTGCAGAGGTCAGCGTGTGTGTGTGTGTTACAGAGGTCAGCTTGTGTTTTTTTACTGAGGTCAGCTTGTGTGGGTGTTACTGAGGTCAGCTTGTGTGGGTGTTACTGAGGTCAGCTTGTGTGGGTGTTACTGAGGTCAGCGTGTGGGTGTTACTGAGGTCAGCGTGTGTGTGTTACTGAGGTCAGTGTGTATGGGTTACTGAGGTCAGCTTGTGTGTGTTACTGAGGTCAGCGTGTGTGTGTTACTGAGGTCAGCATGTGTGTGTGTTACTGAGATCAGCGTGTGTGTTTGTTACTGAGTTCAGCGTGTGTGTGTGTGTGCTATAGACGTCAGCGTGTGTGTGTGTCTGTTACAGAGGTCAGCGTTTGTTTGTGTGTGTGTTACAGAGGTCAGCGTGCGTGTGTGTGTTACCGAGGTCAGCTTGTGTGTGTGTGTTACCGTGGTCAGCTTGTGTGTGTGTGTTACAGAGGTCAGCATGTGTGTGTGTGTTACAGAGATCAGCTTGTGTGAGTGTGTTACAGAGGTCAGTGTGTGTGTGTATTACAGTGGTCAGCGTGTGTGTGTGTATTACAGAGGTCATCGTGTGTGTGTTACAGGGGTCAACGTGTGTGTGTCTTACTGAGGTCAGCGTGTGTGTGTTGCAGAGGTCAGCATGTGTGTATGTTACAGAGGTCAGCATGTGTGTGTGTTACAGAGGTCAGCATGTGTGTGTGTTACAGAGATCAGCTTGTGTGTGTGTTACAGAGGTCAGCGTGTGTGTGTGTGTTACAGAGATCAGTGTGTGTGTGTATTACAGTGGTCAGCGTGTGTGTGTTTCAGAGGTCAGCATGTGTGTATGTTACAGAGGTCAGCGTGTGTGTGTGTTACAGAGGTCAGCGTGTGTGTGTGTTACAGAGATCAGCTTGTGTGTGTGTTACAGAGGTCATCGTATGTGTGTTACAGAGGTCAGCGCGTGTGTGTGTTACAGAGGTCAGCGTGTGTGTGTGTTACAGAGGTCAGCTTGTGTGTGTGTTACAGAGGTCCGCATGTGTGTGTGTTACAGAGGTCAGCGTGTGTGTGTATTACAGAGGTCAGCGTGTGTGTGTATTACAGAGGTCAGCGTGTATGTGTTACAGAGTTGAGCGTATGTGTGTTACAGACGTCAGTGTGTGTGTGTGTGTTACAGAGGTCAGCGTGTGTGTGTGTTACAGAGGTCAGCGTGTGTGTGTGTTACAGAGGTCAGCTTGTGTGTGTGTTAGAGGTCAGCATGTGCGTGTGTTACAGATGTCAGCTTGTGTTTGTTACTGCGGTGAGCTTGTGTGGGTGTTACTGAGGTCAGCTTGTGTGGCTGTTACTGAGGTCACCGTGTGTGTGTTACAGAGGTCAGCTTGTGTGGGTGTTACTGAGGTCAGCGTGTGTGTGTTACTGAGGTCACTGTGTGTGTGTTACTGAGGTCAGTGTGTGTGTGTGTTACTGAGGTCACTGTGTGTGTGTTACTGAGGTCAGCGTGTGTGTGTTACAGAGGTCAGCTTGTGTGTGTGTTACAGAGGTCAGCGTGTGTGTGTGTTACAGAGGTCAGCTTGTGTGTGTGTTACAGAGGTCAGCATGTGTGTGTGTTACAGAGGTCAACATGTGTTTGTGTCTGTGTGTGTGTGTTGTGTGTGTTACTGAGGTCAGTGTGTGTGTGTGTGGTACTGAGGTCAGCGTATGTGTTACAGAGGACAGCATGTGTGTGTGTTACAGAGGTCAGCGTGTGTGTGTAACAGAGGTCCGTGTATGTGTGTTACAGAGATCAGCTTGTGTGGGTGTTACAGAGGTCAGCTTGTTTGGGTGTTACTGAGGTCACCGTGTGTGTGTGTGTTACTGAGGTCAGCATGTGTGTGTGTCTGTGTGTGTGTGTGTGTGTGTGTGTGTGTGTGTTACTGAGGTCAGCCTGTGTGTGCTACTGAGGTCAGCGTGTGTGTACTCCTGAGGTCAGCATGAGTGTTATAGAGGTCAGCGTGTGTGTGTGTGTTACAGAGATCAGTGTGTGTGTGTATTACAGTGGTCAGTGTGTGTGTGTGTATTACAGAGGTCATCGTGTGTGTGTTACAGGGGTCAGCGTGTGTGTCTTACTGAGGTCTGCGTGTGTGTGTTTCAGAGGTCAGCGTGTGTGTGTGTGTTACAGAGTTCAGCGTGTGTGTGTGTTACTGAGGTCAGTGTGTATGTGTCTGTTACAGATGTCAGCGTGTGTGTGTCTGTTACAGAGGTCAGCGTATGTGTGTTACTGAGGTCAGCGTGCGAGTGTGTGTGTGTGTTACTGAGGTCTGCGTGTGTGTATGTGTTTGTTACTGAGGTCAGCGGGTGTGTCTGTTACAGAGGTCAGCGTCTGTGTTACAGAGGTCAGCATGTGTGTGTGTGTTACTGAGGTCAGCATATGTGTGTTACAGAGGTCAGCGTGTGTGTGTGTTACAGAGGTCAGCGTTTGTGTGTGTTACAGAGGTCAGCTTGAGTGTGTGTTACAGAGGTCAGCATGTGTGTGTGTGTTACAGAGGTCAGCGTGTGTGTGTTACAAAGGTCAGCGTGTGTGTGTGTTACAGAGGTCAGCTTGTGTGTGTGTTACAGAGGTCAGCATGTGTGTGTGTTACAGAGGTCAACATGTGTTTGTGTCTGTGTGTGTGTGTGTTACTGAGAGCGTGTGACTGTGTGTTACTGAGGTCAGCGTGTGTGTTACAGAGGACAGCATGTGTGTGTGTTACAGAGGTCAGCGTGTGTGTGTAACAGAGGTCAGCATGTGTGGGTTACAGAGATCAGCTTGTGTGGGTGTTACAGAGGTCAGCTTGTATGGGTGTTACTGAGGTCAACGTGTGTGTTTGCGTTACTGAGGTCAGCATGTGTGTGTGTGTGTGTGTGTGTGTGTGTGTGTTACTGAGGTCCGCCTGTGTGTGCTACTGAGGTCAGCGTGTGTGTTACTGAGGTCAGCGTTTGTGTGTCTGTTACAGAGATCAGTGTGTGTGTGTATTACAGTTGTCAGCATGTGTGTATTACAGAGGTCATCGTGTGTGTGTCTTACTGAGGTCAGCGTGTGTGTGTTTCAGAGGTCAGCATGTGTGTATGTTACAGAGGTCAGCATGTGTGTGTGTTACAGAGGTCAGCATGTGTGTGTGTTACAGAGTTCAGCGTGTGTGTGTGTTACACAGGTCAATGTGTGTGTGTCTTACAGAGGGCAGTGTGTGTCTTACAGAGGTCAGCGTGTGTGTGTGTTACAGAGTTCAGCGTGTGTGTGTGTTACTGAGGTCAGTATGTATGTGTCTGTTACAGATGTCAGCGTGTGTGTCTGTTACAGAGGTCAGCGTGTGTGCGTTACTGAGGTCAGCGTGTGTGTGTGTGTGTGTGTGTGTGTGTTACTGAGGTCAGCGTGTGTGTGTGTGTGTGTGTTACTGAGGTCAGCGTGTGTGTGTGTGTCTTACTGAGGTCAGCATGTGTGTGTGTTACAGAGGTCAGCATGTGTGTGTGTTACAGTGGTCAGCATGTGTGTGTGTTACAGAGGTCAGCGTGTGTGTGTATTACAGAGGTCAGCGTGTGTGTGTTACATAGGTGAGCGTATGTGTGTTACAGAAGTCAGCGTGTGTGTGTGTTACAGAGGTCAGCGTGTGTGTGTGTTACAGAGGTCAGCTTGTGTTTGTGTTACAGAGGTCAGCATGTGTGTGTGTTACAGAGGTCAGCGTCTGTGTGTATTACAGAGGTCAGCGTGTGTGTGTATTACAGAGGTCAGCGTGTGTGTGTTACAGAGGTCAGCGTATGTGTGTTACAGACGTCAGCGTGTGTGTGTGTTACAGAGGTCAGCGTGTGTGTGTGTGTTACAGAGGTCAGCGTGTGTGTGTGTGTTACAGAGGTCAGCTTGTGTGTGTGTTACAGAGGTCAGCATGTGTGTGTGTTACAGATGTCAGCTTGTGTTTGTTACCGAGCTGAGCTTGTGTGGGTGTTACTGAGGTCACCGTGTGTGTGTTACAGAGGTCAGCTTGTGTGGGTGTTACTGAGGTCAGCGTGTGTGTGTTACTGAGGTCAGCGTGTGTGTGTGTGTGTTACAGAGGTCAGCGTGTGTGTGTTACAGATGTGAGCGTATGTGTGTTACAGAGGTCAGCATGTGTGTTATAGAGGTTAGCATGTGTGTGGGTTACAGAGGTCAGCATGTGTGTGTGTCTGTGTGTGTGTGTGTGTGTGTGTTACTGAGGTCAGCCTGTGTGTGCTACTGAGGTCAGCGTGTGTGTTACTGAGGTCAGCGTGTGTGTTACTGAGGTCAGCGTGTGTGTTATAGAGGTCAGCGTGTGTGTGTGTGTGTGTGTTACAGAGATCAGTGTGTGTGTGTATTACAGTGGTCAGTGTGTGTGTGTGTATTACAGAGGTCAACGTGTGTGTGTGTGTATTACAGAGGTCAGCGGTGTGTGTTACAGGGGTCAGCGTGTGTGTGTGTTACAGAGGTCAGCGTGTGTGTTATAGAGGTTATCATGTGTGTGTGTTACAGAGGTCAGCATGTGTGTGTGTTACAGAGGTCAGCATGTGTGTGTTACAGGGGTCAGCATGTGTGTGTGTTACAGAGGTCAGCATGTGTGTGTTACAGGGGTCCGCGTGTATGTGTGTTACAGAGGTCAGCGTGTGTGTTAGAGGTTAGCATGTGTGTGTGTTACAGAGGTCAGCATGTGTGTGTGTTACCGAGGTCAGCATGTGTGTGTGTCTGTGTGTTACTGAGGTCAGCGTGTGTGTGTGTGTGTGTGTTACTGAGGTCAGCGTGTGTGTGTGTGTTACTGAGGTCAACGTGTGTGTGTTACTGAGGTCAGCGTGTGTGTTACAGAGGTCAGCATGTGTGTGTGTTACAGAGGTCAGCCTGTGTGTGCTACAGAGGTCCGCGTGTGTGTGTTACAGAGGTCAGCTTGTGTGGGTGTTACTGAGGTCAGCTTGTGTGGGTGTTACTGAGGTCAGCGTGTGTGTGTTACTGAGGTCAGCGTGTGTGTGTTACTGAGGTCAGCGTGTGTGTGTGTGTGTTACAGAGGTCAGCGTGTGTGTGTGTGTGTGTGTGTGTGTGTTACAGAGGTCAGCGTGTGTGTGTGTGTTACAGAGGTCAGTGTGTGTGTGTGTGTGTTACAGAGTTCAGCGTGTGTGTGTGTTACTGAGGTCAGTGTGTGTGTGTTACTGAAGTCAACCTGTGTGTGCTACTGAGGTCAACGTGTGTGTGCTACTGAGGTCAGCGGTGTGTTATTGAAGTCACCATGTGTGTTATTGAGGTCAGCGTGTATGTGTGTGTTACAGAGGTCAGCGTGTGTGTGTGTTACTGAGGTCAGCCTGTGTGTGCTACTGAGGTCAACGTGTGTGTGCTACTGAGGTCAGCGGTGTGTTATTGAAGTCACCATGTGTGTTATTGAGGTCAGCGTGTATGTGTGTGTTACAGAGGTCAGCGTGTGTGTGTGTTACAGAGGTCAGCGTGTGTGTGTGTTACAGAGGTCAGTGTGTGTGTTATAGAGGTCAGCATGTGTGTGTGTTACAGAGGTCAGCGTGTGTGTGTGTTACAGAGGTCAGCGTGTGTGTGTGTTACAGAGGTTAGCTTGTGTGTGTGTTACAGAGGTCAGCGTGTGTGTGTCTGTTACAGAGGTCAGCGTGTGTGTGTCTGTTACAGAGGTCAGCATGTGTGTGTCTGTTACTGAGGTCAGCGTGTGTGTGTTACAGAGGTCAGCGTGGGTGTGTGTGTGTTACTGAGCTCAGCGTGTGTGTGTGTTACTGAGGTCAGCGTGTGTGTGTGTTACTGAGGTCAGCGTGTGTGTTACAAAGGTCAGTGTCTGTGTGTTACAGAGGTCAGCATGTGTGTGTGTTACTGAGGTCAGCGTGTGTGTGTGTTACTGAGGTCAGCGTGTGTGTTACAAAGGTCAGTGTCTGTGTGTTACAGAGTTCAGCGTGTGTGTGTGTGTGTGTATGTGTGTGTGTTACAGAGGTCCGCATGTGTGTGTTACAGAGGTCAGCATGTGTGTGTCACCGAGGTCAGTGTGTGTGCGTGTTACAGACATCAGCGTGTGTTTGTCTGTTACACAGGTCAGCATGTGTGTGTGTTATAGAGGTCTGCATGAGTGTGTTACAGAGGTCAGCATGTGTGCGTGTTACAGAGGTCAGCATGTGTGTGTGTTACTGAGGTCAGCGTGTCTGTGTTACTGAGTTCAGCGTTTGTGTGTGTGTTACTGAGGTCAGCGTGTGTGTGTGTATCTTACCAAGGTCAGTGTGTGTGTGTGTGTGTGTGTGTGTGCGTGTTACTGAGGTCAGCGTGTGTGTGTGTGTGTTTCTGAGGTTAGCGTGTGTGTGTGTTACTGAGGTCAGTGTGTGTGTGCGTTACTGCGGTCAGCGTGTGTGTGTGTGTTACTGAGGTCAGCGTGTGTGTGTGTGTGTGTTACTGAGGTCAGCTGTGTGTGTGTGTCTTACAGAGGTCAGCATGTGTGTGTGTTACAGAGGTCAGCATGTGTGTGTGTTACAGTGGTCAGCATGTGTGTGTGTTACAGAGGTCAGCGTGTGTGTGTATTACAGAGGTCAGCGTGTGTGTGTTACATAGGTGAGCGTATGTGTGTTACAGAGGTCAGCGTGTGTGTGTGTTACAGAGGTCAGCCTGTGTGTGTGTTACAGAGGTCAGCTTGTGTTTGTGTTACAGAGGTCAGCATGTGTGTGTGTTACAGAGGTCAGCGTCTGTGTGTATTACAGAGGTCAGCGTGTGTGTGTATTACAGAGGTCAGCGTGTGTGTGTTACAGAGGTCAGCGTATGTGTGTTACAGACGTCAGCGTGTGTGTGTGTTACAGAGGTCAGCGTGTGTGTGTGTGGTACAGAGGTCAGCGTGTGTGTGTGTGTTACAGAGGTCAGCTTGTGTGTGTGTTACAGAGGTCAGCATGTGTGTGTGTTACAGATGTCAGCTTGTGTTTGTTACCGAGCTGAGCTTGAGTGGGTGTTACTGAGGTCACTGTGTGTGTGTTACAGAGGTCAGCTTGTGTGGGTGTTACTGAGGTCAGCGTGTGTGTGTTACTGAGGTCAGCGTGTGTGTGTGTGTGTTACAGAGGTCAGCGTGTGTGTGTTACAGATGTGAGCGTATGTGTGTTACAGAGGTCAGCATGTGTGTTATAGAGGTTAGCATGTGTGTGGGTTACAGAGGTCAGCATGTGTGTGTGTCTGTGTGTGTGTGAGTGTGTTACTGAGGTCAGCCTGTGTGTGCTACTGAGGTCAGCGTGTGTGTTACTGAGGTCAGCGTGTGTGTTATAGAGGTCAGCGTGTGTGTTATAGAGGTCAGCGTGTGTGTGTGTGTGTGTGTGTTACAGAGATCAGTGTGTGTGTGTATTACAGGGGTCAGCGTGTGTGTGTGTGTATTACAGAGGTCAGCGGTGTGTGTTACAGGGGTCAGCGTGTGTGTGTGTTACAGAGGTCAGCGTGTGTGTTATAGAGGTTATCATGTGTGTGTGTTACAGAGGTCAGCATGTGTGTGTGTTACAGAGGTCAGCATGTGTGTGTTACAGGGGTCAGCATGTGTGTGTGTTACAGAGGTCAGCATGTGTGTGTTACAGGGGTCCGCGTGTATGTGTGTTACAGAGGTCAGCGTGTGTGTTAGAGGTTAGCATGTGTGTGTGTTACAGAGGTCAGCATGTGTGTGTGTTACCGAGGTCAGCATGTGTCTGTGTCTGTGTGTTACTGAGGTCAGCGTGTGTGTGTGTGTGTGTGTTACTGAGGTCAGCGTGTGTGTGTGTGTTACTGAGGTCAACGTGTGTGTGTTACTGAGGTCAGCGTGTGTGTTACAGAGGTCAGCATGTGTGTGTGTTACAGAGGTCAGCCTGTGTGTGCTACAGAGGTCCGTGTGTGTGTGTTACAGAGGTCAGCTTGTGTGGGTGTTACTGAGGTCAGCTTGTGTGGGTGTTACTGAGGTCAGCGTGTGTGTGTTACTGAGGTCAGCGTGTGTGTGTTACTGAGGTCAGCGTATGTGTGTGTGTGTTACAGAGGTCAGCGTGTGTGTGTGTGTGTGTGTGTGTTACAGAGGTCAGCGTGTGTGTGTGTGTTACAGAGGTCAGTGTGTGTGTGTGTGTGTGTGTGTGTTACAGAGTTCAGCGTGTGTGTGTGTTACTGAGGTCAGCCTGTGTGTGCTACTGAGGTCAACGTGTGTGTGCTACTGAGGTCAGCGGTGTGTTATTGAAGTCACCATGTGTGTTATTGAGGTCAGCGTGTATGTGTGTGTTACAGAGGTCAGCGTGTGTGTGTGTTACTGAGGTCAGCCTGTGTGTGCTACTGAGGTCAACGTGTGTGTGCTACTGAGGTCAGCGGTGTGTTATTGAAGTCACCATGTGTGTTATTGAGGTCAGCGTGTATGTGTGTGTTACAGAGGTCAGCGTGTGTGTGTGTTACAGAGGTCAGCGTGTGTGTGTGTTACAGAGGTCAGTGTGTGTGTTATAGAGGTCAGCATGTGTGTGTGTTACAGAGGTCAGCATGTGTGTGTGTTACAGAGGTCAGCGTGTGTGTGTGTTACAGAGGTCAGCGTGTGTGTGTGTTACAGAGGTCAGCGTGTGTGTGTCTGTTACAGAGGTCAGCGTGTGTGTGTCTGTTACAGAGGTCAGCATGTGTGTGTCTGTTACTGAGGTCAGCGTGTGTGTGTTACAGAGGTCAGCGTGGGTGTGTGTGTGTTACTGAGCTCAGCGTGGGTGTGTGTGTGTTACTGAGCTCAGCGTGTGTGTGTGTTACTGAGGTCAGCGTGTGTGTGTGTTACTGAGGTCAGCGTGTGTGTTACAAAGGTCAGTGTCTGTGTGTTACAGAGGTCAGCATGTGTGTGTTACAGAGTTCAGCGTGTGTGTGTGTGTGTGTATGTGTGTGTGTGTTACAGAGGTCAGCATGTGTGTGTCACCGAGGTCAGCGTGTGTGCGTGTTACAGACATCAGCGTGTGTTTGTCTGTTACACAGGTCAGCATGTGTGTGTGTTATAGAGGTCTGCATGAGTGTGTTACAGAGGTCAGCATGTGTGCGTGTTACAGAGGTCAGCATGTGTGTGTGTTACTGAGGTCAGCGTGTCTGTGTTACTGAGTTCAGCGTTTGTGTGTGTGTTACTGAGGTCAGCGTGTGTGTGTGTATCTTACCGAGGTCAGTGTGTGTGTGTGTGTGTGTGTGTGTGTGCGTGTTACTGAGGTCAGCGTGTGTGTGTGTGTGTTTCTGAGGTTAGCGTGTGTGTGTGTTACTGAGGTCAGTGTGTGTGTGCGTTACTGAGGTCAGCGTGTGTGTGTGTGTTACTGAGGTCAGCGTGTGTGTGTGTGTGTGTTACTGAGGTGAGCGCGTGTGTGTGTTACAGAGGTCAGCATGTGTGTGTGTTACAGAGGTAAGCGTGTGTGTGTTACTGTCAGCGTGTGTGTGTGTGTTACAGAGGTCAGTATGCGTGTGTTACTTAGGTCAGCGTGTGTGTGTTACTGAGGTCAGCGTGTGTGTGTTACTGAGGTCAGCGTGTGTGTGTGTGTTACTGAGGTCAGCGTGTGTGTGTGTGTGTGTGTTACTGAGGTGAGCGTGTGTGTGTGTTACAGAGGTCAGCATGTGTGTGTGTTACAGAGGTCAGCGTTTGTGTGTGTGTGTGTTACTGAGGTCAGCGTGTGTGTGTGTGTGTGTTACTGAGGTCAGCGCGTGTGTGTGTGTTACTGAGGTCAGCGTGTGTGTGTGTGTCTGTGTTACTGAGGTCAGCGTGTGTGTGTGTGTGTGTGTGTGTGTGTGTGTTACTGAGGTCAGCGTGTGTGTGTGTGTGTGTGTTACTGAGGTCAGTGTGTGTGCTAATGAGAGAGAGACCCAGCCTATGTGGTGAGCAAGAGTACGTTGTGAGTTCGTTGCTGTATTTGGCAGGTCTGCTGTCAGACGTGGACAGCTGGGCCACAAAGTTTAACCAGCATCTGTCTCACTGCAATGCCAGCAGCAGGGGCTGTCCACTCGATGCTAGGCCAAGGGCAAAGGGCACTCGGAGACACCATCCATTGTATCTTTTCCATTTTGCGTGGCTGCTTGTGAAATGGATTAGAATAAGGCAACAATTGTGCATCTCTTTTCAGATAAAGCAATCTTACCCACAAAATAGACACTTTGAAAAGAAATTCCCTTTCAACAGATCAGCAAGCGGCACTGATTTTAATAATTTGATCTTTCTCCAGGGCAGGGAAGACATCTTTTATAGAGAGGGACAGAGTAGGGAAGGGTTAGTACAGGCCTAGATTGGGGTCAGATTGGTCAGGTGAGAGTCTGGTGTTTAGTTGAGGTTATGAGATGAGGTTATGAGATGGGGAAATGCTCTTTAATCATCTGTTCAATGCACATGCTCAGTCACCACTCACCAGGCACAGCATCCTCTGGACAGGGGTCATTGTCCAATCGCATCAGGCCTGTCTGCTCATTGTTATTGTCACACACAAGAGCTGTGACAGCTCCCGGCCACCATCCTGTAGCGAGGGTAGAAATGGAACAAGGTGGGCAGGTGATGAAGAAATCTCAGAATGACCAGCTCACCAGATTGAAGTAAAACCCAAATACAACTGAAGTGAGTAATGGTGAGAATGGAAATAGCGTTCATCTTTCCTGAGTGACTGTTCCAAACAGCACACGCCCCAACATTGCCAGCTTCTCCTTTGGCATGACTCAGAGCAAACCAGTTCAATCAGCTGCTATCAGTCACAGTTACAGACTGGGCCCTGAAATATATCCAAACATCACTCACAGAGACACTGACTGACATCATCCTGCACTGAGATCCTCGGGAGATCCTCCAAACTGGAATTCTGCACCCCCCCGGCCCACACCCCCGCACACCCCCACACCCCCCCGGCCCACACGGAATCTCCCTACAGTGAATCTCCCCTGGCACCACCATCTCTACCCACATCTCCAGACACCACCTGCATGTTTCAATCATGGCAAGAAAATGTGAACTCTCAGTGCCCCCAACAGACAGGAGGTGCCCAGTGGGATGATATGGGGCAGGAAGTGGACATTAGGTGTGTCCGTCTCCCTGCTCCATTCATTGGCACAGCGACTATGAACTGGGAACGTGTAACTGGGTAGAGCCTTGGGGGGGGGTTAGGGAAGGCTGAGGCAGGGGAGAGGTGTGAAGACAGGGGGAGAGGGAGGGGAGGGGAATGAGGAGAGGGAGGAGGAGGGGAGGGTGAGTGGGGAGGGAGAGGGTAAAGGGGGAGAAGGGAAGGGGAAAGGGGGGAGAGGGAGAGGGGAAGGGGAAAGAGGGGAGGGGAAGTGGGGAAAGGGGAGGTGGGGGAGAGGGGAAGTGGGGAGAGGGGGAGGGGAGGGGAGGGAGATGGAAAGGGGAGGAGGGGGGAAGAGGGGAAGTGGGAAGAGGGGAAGTGGGAAGAGGGGAAGTGGGAAGAGGGGAAGTGGGGAGAGGGGAAGTGGGAAGAGGGGAAGTGGGAAGAGGGGAAGTGGGGAGAGGGGAAGTGGGAAGAGGGGGAGGGGAGGAGAGGGGAAGGGGAGGAGGGGGAGTGGGAAGAGGGGGAGATGGAAAGGGGAGGAGGGGGGAGAGGGGAAGTGGGAAGAGGGGAAGTGGGAAGAGGGGAAGGGGAGGAGGGGAAGGGGAAGAGGGGAAGTGGGAAGAGGGGAAGGGGAGGAGGGGAAGGGGAAGAGGGGAAGTGGGAAGAGGGGAAGTGGGAAGAGGGGAGGGGAGGGAGATGGAAGGGGAGGAGGAGGGAGAGGGGAAGTGGGAAGAGGGGAAGTGGGAAGAGGGAAGTGGAAGAGGAAGTGGGGGAGGGAAGTGGGAGAGGGAAAGTGGGAGAGGGAAGGGGGAGAGGGGAAGGGGAGAGGGGAAGTGGGAAGAGGGGAAGTGGGGAGAGGGGAAGGGGAGGAGGAGGGAGAGGGGAAGTGGGAAGAGGGGAAGTGGGAAGAGGGGAAGTGGGAAGAGGGGAGGGGAGGGAGATGGAAAGGGGAGGAGGAGGGAGAGGGGAAGTGGGAAGAGGGGAAGTGGGAAGAGGGGAAGTGGGAAGAGGGGAAGTGGGGAGAGGGGAAGTGGGGAGAGGGGAAGTGGGAAGAGGGGAAGTGGGGAGAGGGGAAGGGGAGGAGGGGGGAGAGGGGAAGTGGGAAGAGGGGAAGTGGGAAGAGGGGAGGGGAGGGAGATGGAAAGGGGAGGGGGACAGAGGGGAGGGGAGGGGAATGGAGAGGAGGGGGAGGGGAAGAGAGGCGGAGGGGGAAGAGAGAGGGAGGGGGAGGGGGTGAAGACGGAAGGGGGAGGAAGGGGAAAGCGGCGGGGGAGGGAGGGGGAGGGGGAAGGGGAGGAGGGGGAGGAAGGGAGGAGGGGGAAGGGGAGGAGGGGGAGGAAGGGGGAGGGGGAAGGGGAAAGTGGGGGGTAGGGAGAAGGGGGAGGGGGAAGAGGGAGGTGGAGTGAGGGGGAGGGGCTAAGTTGTTTTGTGCCCCCCCCCCCCCCCGCTGCCAATCTGGGGCATGATGCTACTTTGTGATTGGCCAACGATGCCGGGAATCGCAGGTGTGAAGGTCACATGTTGCAATATTGCAATCAATGATTGGCTACTTGTTCCAGCTCATAACATCCAATAGCTGCAGCAAATCCCCAAAACCAAATCAATTGCTAATTGTGTTCCTGATGGAGAGTCACCCGGACCCGAAACATTAACTCTTCCTCCCCATAGACACTGCCAGACCTGCTGAGATTTCCCAGCTAGTTTTGATTCACATTTCCAGCAACTGCAGTATTTTAATGAAATTTCTATTTGATTGGGTTAATTTATAGTCTAATTTTGGTGCCTTTATAAAGGTGGTGGTGAGGTCATCCTGCTGACTGAACCATTCTATAAGAGGGGGATGAACAGTTTTTACCATCACTCTCCGATTCCACCTCAGTCGATGCGGACACTTCCTCACTAACCGCGTTCCCCTGGAAACAGACAGGACAGTGACATCATTGGACACACTCCCCAAATACACAAACTTCTCCCCCCATCCCTGACACACAACCCCCCCGACACACAATCCCCCCCCCCCGACACACAATCCCCCCCCGACACACAATCCCCCCCCGACACACAACCCCCCCCCCCGACACACAACCCCCCCGCCCGACACACAACCCCCCCGACACACAATCCCCCCCGCCCGACACACAACCCACCCGACACACAACCCCCCCCCCGACACACAACCCCCCCGACACACAATCCCCCCCGCCCGACACACAACCCCCCTGACACACAACCCCCCCGACACACAACCCCCCCGACACACAACACAACCCCCCCGACACACAACCACCCCCCCGACACACAACCCACCCGACACACAATCCCCCCCGACACACAACCCCCCCATCCCCGACACACAACCCCCCCGACACACAACACAACCCCCCCGACACACAACCACCCCCCCGACACACAACCCACCCGACACACAATCCCCCCCGACACACAACCCCCCCATCCCCGACACACAACCCCCCGACACACAATCCCCCCCCGCCCGACACACAACCCCCCCGACACACAATCCCCCCCCGACACACAACCACCCTGACACACAATCCCCCCTGCCCGACACACAACCCCCCCCGACACACAATCCCCTCCGACACACAACCACCCTGACACACAACCCCCCCCCCCGACACACAACCCCCCCCCGACACACAACCCCCCCCGACACACGACCCCCCCCGACACACAACCACCCCCCGACACACAACCCCCCCCGACACACGACCCCCCCCGACACACAACCCCCTCCGACACACGACCTCCCGCCCGACACACAACCCCCCTCCGACACACAACCACCCCCCCGACACACAACCCCCCCGACACACAATCCCCCCCCGCCCGACACACAACCCCCCCGACACACAATCCCCCCCCGACACACAACCACCCTGACACACAACCCCCCCCCCGACACACAACCACCCTGACACACAACCCCCCCCCCAACACACAATCCCCCCCGCCCGACACACAACCCACCCGACACACAATCCCCCCCCGACACACAACCCCCCCCGACACACAACCCCCCCCCGACACACAACCCCCCCCGACACACAACCCCCCGACACACAACCCCCCCCCCGACACACAACCACCCTCGACACACAACCCCCCCCGGACACACAATCCCCCCTCCCCCGACACACAACCCCCCCTCTCCCGACACACAACCACCCCGACACACAACCCCCCCCGGACACACAATCCCCCCCCCGACACACAATCCCCCCCCCCCCGACACAATACCCCACCCCCGACACACAACCCCCCCCCCGACACACAACCACCCTCGACACACAACCCCCCCCGGACACACAATCCCCCCTCCCCCGACACACAACCCCCCCTCTCCCAACACACAACCCCCCCCGGACACACAATCCCCCCCCCGACACACAATCCCCCCCCCCGACACAATACCCCACCCCCGACACACAATCCCCCCGACACACAACCCCCGCTGACCCCAACCCCCCCAAACACAACCCCCGCTGACCCCAACCCCCCAAACACAACCCCCGCCGACCCCAACCACCCCAAACACAACACCCGCCGACCCCAACCCCCACCGACTCCAACCCCCAAACACAACCCCTGCCGACCCCAACCCCCCCAAACACAACCCCCGCCGACCCAACCCCCACCGACCCCAACCCCCCAAACACAACCCCCGCCGACCCAACCCCCCCAAACACAACCCCCGCTGACCCCAACCCCCCAAACACAACCCCTGCCGACCCCAACCCCCCCAAACACAACCCCCGCCGACCCAACCCCCACCGACCCCAACCCCCCAAACACAACCCCCGCCGACCCAACCCCCGCCGACCCCAACCCCCCCAAACACAACCCCCGCTGACCCCAACCCCCCAAACACAACCCCCGCCAACCCCAACCCCCCAAACACAACCCCCGCTGACCCCAACCCCCCACCGACCCCAACCCCCCCAAACACAACCCCTGCCGACCCCAACCCCCCCAAACACAACCCCCGCCGACCCAACCCCCACCGACCCCAACCCCCCAAACACAACCCCCGCCGACCCCAACCACCCCAAACACAACACCCGCCGACCCCAACCCCCACCGACCCCAACCCCCCAAACACAACCCCCCGCCGACCCCAACCACCCCAAACACAACACCCGCCGACCCCAACCCCCACCGACCCCAACCCCCCAAACACAACCCCTGCCGACCCCAACCCCCCCAAACACAACCCCCGCCGACCCAACCCCCACCGACCCCAACCCCCCAAACACAACCCCCGCCGACCCAACCCCCGCCGACCCCAACCCCCCCAAACACAACCCCCGCTGACCCCAACCCCCCAAACACAACCCCCGCCGACCCCAACCCCCCCAAACACAACCCCCGCTGACCCCAACCCCCGCCGACCCCAAACCCCGCTGAATCTAACCACGCCCGATTCCAACACCCCAAAAACCCCACTCCAAAAACTCTCGACTCCAACTCCGCCACTCTAACCCCTACCACTCCACCCCCCAACTCCAAACCCCCCGAAAACCCCACTCCAAAAACCCCCACCCCAAACCCCCCTAAAAAGCCCCAATCCAAACTCCCCGCACTCTTACACCCCCCACTCCAAAACCTGTGACTCAAACTCACCCAATTCCAACCTTCTAAGATCTGTTGTTGGGAAATTACAAGAGTCTATAATTAAGGATAAGATGGCTGAACACCTTGAGAATGTTCAGCTGACCAGAGAGAGCCGGTGTGGATTTGTAAAGGGCAGCTCGTGCCTGATGAACCTGATCAATTTTTTTTTTTGAATTGGTGATCAGAGCAGCGGACAGTGGGATGCCTATGCATGTGTTTTTTTATTCATTCTCGGGATGTGGGCTTCGCTGGCTGGGCCAGCATTTGTTGCCCATCCCTAATTGCCCTTGAGAAGGTGGTGCTGAGCTGCCTTCTTGAGCCGCTGCTGTCCATGTGGTGTAGGTACACCCACAGTGCTGTTAGGGAGGGAGTTCCAGGATTTTGACCCAGTGACAGTGAAGGAACGATGATATATTTCCAAGTCAGGATGGTGAGTGACTTGGAGGGGAACTTCCAGGTGGTGGTGTTCCCATGTGTCTGCTGCCCTTGTCCTTCTAGATGGTAGAGGTCATGGGTTTGGAAGGTGCTGTCTAAGGAGCCTTGTGAGTTACTGCAGTGCATCTTGAAGATGATACACACACTGCTGCTACAGTGCGTCAGTGGTAGAGGGAGTGAATGTTTGTGCAATCCAGTGGGCTGCTTTGTCCTGGATGGTGTTGAGCTGGTTGAGTGTTGTTGGAGCTGCACTCATTCAGGCAAGTGGGGAGTATTCCATCCCACTCCTGACTTGTGGCTTGTGGACAGGTTTTGGGGAGTCAGGAGGTGAGTTACTCACCGCAGGATTCCCAGCCTCTGACCTGCTCTTGTAGCCACAGTATTTATATGGCTAGTCCAGTTCAGTTTCTGGTCAATGGTAACCTCCAGGATGTAACTAGCAGAATAGATAAGGGAGAACCAGTGGATGTGTCTCCATAACATGAGCCTGAGCACTGACAGTATGTGTGCTGCCATCAGCCACACAGGAGTCAAACGTTCAGAAGCAAGGTGAGGATGTCAGGACTGTCCTCACTGCATCTCATCATCATCCTGCACGAGCGTGCCTGCCTCGTCTGCTCAGTGCGATGGCCTCATCACCAGCATCGTTTCCTTCCAGGACCTCATCATTGTCATCGCCTTCAACATCCTCCTTATTGGAAGAGATGTGCAGCTGCTCCATCTCCTCCTCAGCCAAGTCCCCCCTGTTTGGAGGGCCAGGTTGAGCAGCAAGCGACGATGATGCGCTCCACCCTCTGGGGAGTGTATTGCAGGTTCCACCAGACCTGTGGTGGCACCGGAACCTCATTTTCAAGATGCCTATCGTTTACTCTACCAACATCCGGTTCATGGCATGACCCTTGTTATACCGTCACTCTGCTGCAGTCTGAAGCCACTGCATGGGCATCGTCAGCTACGCCCTCTGTGGGTAACCCTTGTCCCCAAGGAGCCAATCCTGCAGCCTCTCTGAGCCCAGGAAGATGTCAGGGATCTGAGAGCCACTAAAGATGTAGGAATCATGGACACTCCTTGGGAATCATGTGCAGACCTGCAGGATGTGTTTGTGGTGGTCACACACCAGCTAAACATTCAGCGAGTGGAAGCCCTTGTGGTTGATGTAGTTGACCGCTTGTTGCCACAGGGATCTAAGCGCCATGTGAGGGCAGTCAATGGCACCCTGCACCTGTGGGAAACCCGAGCTCTGCGCAAATCCCAGCGCTCTTGCTTCCTGACATTCTTGATCCCGGGCAAAATGCACAAAGTTCGGTGGCTTCACAAAGATGGTGTTCGGGACCTCCTGGAAACGCTCATGTGTAGAGGGTTGTGAGATCCTGCACAGATCACCTGTGGAGCCCTGGAAGGAGCCACTGGTGTAAAGACAGAGCGCCGTGGTCACTTTCACAGCCACTGGCAGTGGAAGCCCTCCATGTCCCCATGGCGCCAAATCCTGCAACAGGTGGCATTTGTGACCGACTAGTTCCCTAGACATGCGCAGTCTTCGGCTACACTGGTTCTCAGTCATCTGCAGAATGACAGGCGCCGTCTATAGATCTGGGTCTAATGAAACGCCGACAAGCGACGACTCGCTGTGCATCATCAGCTGCATGTGCAACAGGCACTGCCACCCCTTCATCTTGAGGAAGGTGCTCCTCCCTTTGCCAAGCCAGGTGCTTCCACCACTCTCTTCTTCTTCTCTGCTCTCTGTAAGCCATGAGTCATTTGCTAACTCACCAGGCTGCATGATTCTGATGTTCTCTTCCTGCAGGATCAAAGAGCGTGGGTTAGCATGTCTGTCTTAAGAGCCTCTCTTGGTTAAGTGTGAAGGCCCCTTCATGCATGCAGGAGAGTGAATGGCCACCACTTGAATAGCCAGTGTGTTGTTCTCTCATTGGCCATCTGAAACCTCACCCACCTCCGCCCCACTCCACTTGACCAACTGGCAGCAGCTTCGGCCATTGGACTGCACATTGTGCTCTCAGCTCAGGCATTCTCCTAACCCGCACTGCAAGGCTGCGCTGTTAGCTTGAACTGTCAGGGATATTGGTCAAAACTTTAATAAAGACATTGCAAGGGTCTGTGAGCGCCTCCAGCAGTGACTGCACCATGGTCACCTTTTACAAGGGGATTCTACAACTGGCCCAGTCAGCCAATTGCTCTGTTTCCCCTAAAACTGATGTGCTGGGCTCCCCCATCATTGAGGATGGGGATATTTGTGCAGCCTCCTCCTCCAATGATTTGTTTAATTGTCCACCTCGATTTCACAACTGGATGTGGGAGGACCGCAGAGCTTAGATCTGATCAGTTGGTCGTGCAGTTGATTGAAATTTTCAGGATGTTAATGGGTATGGATAGGGTCGATAGAGAGAAACTATTTCCACTGCTTGGGGAGACTAGGACTAGGGGGCAGAGTCTAAAAATTAGAACCAGACCTTTGAGGAGTGAGATTAGGAAACACTTCTACACACAAAGGGTGGGGGAGGTTTGGAACTCTCTTCCACAAATGGGAATTGATTCTGGATCAATGTTCATTTTAAATCTGAGACTGGTAGATCTTCATTACCACAGGGGTTTGTAAAGCATGACCTGCCCCTAATTTGAATGTTCACAACTAAAGCTATCCAGGGATATGGGGCAAAGACAGGATTTTTAGCTCGGCATGCGGGATTGCACCTGACCCACTCAAGTGTAAAATATTGCGTGATGGTATTGGGTGAGTGTTGTGATGTCATTGCGCACTCTCACGATATTTCAGTTGGCCGGTACTAAACTTGGACAGTTATGAGGGCAACTAAGCCCATTAATGGCACAACTAGGGGAGATTTTTCATTGCCCATCCAATGTTACAGTTCACAGGCAGGCAAATTGGCCAGGCGACCTTTACATTTTTCAGGAAACCTCATCCAGGGCAGGATGACGTTTGTTACCGAATAAAAAAATAAAAATCCATGGACAGAATTTTTACAATGTATATGTTCAGGTGATTGTTTGTGATGCTTGGACCATTTTTGTTCTGATTTTAAAACTTTGGAAGTTTTCAGTCCCCTGAGGCAGCTCTGTGCTTTCAGGAAGCTTTCATTCCGCACTCCCCCACACCTGCACCAACTTCAGCGCTCGCCCTCCTCCTGCCTCCACCCCGGCAGCTCTGAGCATTTCAGTGTGTGCTTCACGCTGGCTGGCCGTTAATTGGTCGGGTGCCGATCATGGACAGTGCTCTGTTCCCAGGCCCGCCCATCGCATCTACACACCAACCTAAAACTCCTACCTGAGGTTACAGATCAGCCATGATCTCACTGAATGGCAGGATATGTTCAAGGGGCTGAATGGCCTTTTCCTATTGTTATGTTCTTACTCCAATATTTCCCAAACTCCAAGTCCAAATGCAGCAAGATCTGGAGAATATCCAGGCTTGGGCTGACAAGTGGCAAGTAATATTCACACCACACAAGTGTCAGGCAATGACCATCTCCAACAAGAGGGAATCTAATCATAGCCCCTTGACATTCAATGTCATTACCATCACTGAATCCCCCACTGCCAATATCCTGAGGGTTACCATTGACCATTGACTGAATGGACTAGCCATATAAATACTGTGGCTACAAGAGCAGGTCAGAGGCTGGGAATCCTGCGGTGAGGAACTCACCTCCTGACTCCCCAAAACCTGTCCACAAGCCACAAGTCAGGAGTGGGATGGAATACTCCCCACTTGCCTGGATGAGCGCAGCTCCCACAACACTCAGGAAGCTTGACACCATCCAGGACAAAGCAGCCGCTTGATTGGCACCACATCCACAAACACTCACTCCCTCCATCACCGACGCACAGTAGCAGCAGTGTGTGTACCAACTACAAGATGCACTGCAGCAACTCACCAAGGCTCCTTAGACAGCATCTTCCAAACCCATGACCACTACCATCTAAAAGGACAATGGTAACAGACACATGGGAACACCATCACCTGGAAGTTCCCATCCAAGTCACTCACCATCCTGACTGGGAAATATATCGGCCGTTCCTTCACTGTCACTGGGTCACAATCCTGCAACTCCCTCCCTAACAGCACTGTGGGTGTACCTACACCACATGGGCTGCAGCGGTTCAAGAAGGCAGCTCAGCACCACCTTCTCAAGGGCAATTAGGGATGGGTAATAAATGTTGGTCCAGCCAGCGAAGCCCACATCCCAAGAATGAATAAAAAAAAAGCCCCCTGGCCTTACCTCAGCATCCTGATCTGTAGGGTGAGTCATGACACACATGGGGTCCGCAGCCTCTGCTGGTGGTGGCTGTAAAGAGGATGAGAGCAGGTGAGGCCCCAGTAGAGTCATGCCAAACACTGCATGCAGCTGCCAAACAGCTCTCCCCTGCACTGGATCCCGTCGCTCTCTCAGACCTTCGCCCCTACACCTCCCACAGCACCAACTCCACCCCACGGCCTCTCACTGAAAGACAAGCAGTAGCTTCGTCCTGCTGCCTGCAGAGATACACAGCTGACCCAGCTCAATTCTGACAGCTGAGGCATCAACACTGGACATAAAGGAGCCATTCTGCCCTGTAACGGTCAGTGGTAGCAGTGTGGAAACGCTGTCCTCACCAGCTGATGCAGAACCAGCCCACCCATTACTCGAGGCTGGGATTCTCTCGCTATTTGAGTGCGGGGGCTCACGATTCAGTAATCAGCAGATTGGGCCCCACTATGTCCTGTGCTCAGTATGCACACGGTGGGGCGGGGGGGTGAGACTCTGTTCTCTCTCTGACATTTATTGGACTTCAGGTTTCCAGATGAAATCTTTCAGCTGATTCTGGTCTTTGTCACTCAGAGTTTTGCCAGTGTGGAGAATCCAGCCACAATCCCCTGGAACAGTCGGCCAGAGAGCAGAACATGGCTGACAGCAAAATCCCAGCCTCCACTCACTGCCCAGTGCAGCCCCACAACCATTCACGCTCACGCTCACACCCACACCCACACTCACACTCACACCCACACTCCCACACACACCCACACATCACACTCACGCTCGCACCCACACCCACAGCCACACTCACACTCACACCCACATCCTCACACTCACACTCACACTCACACTCACATCACACTCGCACACCCACATCTCTCACTCACACTCACACCCACATCTCTCACTCACACCCACACCCACATCCTCACACTCACACTCACACCCACATCCTCACACACACTCACACTCACATCACACTCGCACACCCACATCTCTCACTCACACTCACACCCACATCTCACACTCACACTCACATCCTCACACTCACACACACACTCACACTCACATCACACTCGCACACCCACATCTCACTCACACTCACACCCACATCCTCACACTCACACTCACACCCACATCCTCACACCCACATCCTCACACTCACACTCACACCCACATCGCACATCACACTCGCACACCAACACTCACACTCACACATCACACCCACACCCACACACACTCTCACACCCACACATCACACTCACACCCACATCGCACATCACACTCGCACACCCACACCCACACTCACACATCACACTCACACCCACATCGCACTCGCACCCCCACACCCACACTCACATCGCACTCGCATCCCCACTCACACCCACACCCACATCGCACATCACACTCGCACACCAACACTCACATTCACACATCACACCCACACCCACATCGCACTCGCACCCCCACACCCACACCCACACTCACATCGCACTCGCACCCCCACATCCTCACACTCACATCGCACATCACACTCGCACACCAACACTCACACTCACACTCACACATCACACCCACACCCACACACACTCTCACACCCACACATCACACCTGCACTCCCACACACACCCACACATCACACTCACACTCAGACCCACATCGCACATCACACTCGCACACCCACACCCATACTCACACATCACACCCACTCACGCATCACATCCACACACACACCCACACTCACACCCACACCCACTCATCACACACACTCACACACACTCACTCACAAATCACACCCACACTCACAAATCACACATCACACCCACACTCACACCCACACCCACACATCACACACACTCACACATCACACACACTCACACATCACACCCACACTCACACCCACACATCACACTCACTCACACATCACACTTCACACACACTCACACATCACACACACTTACACATCACACATCACACCCACACTCACACATCACACCCACACTCACACCCACACATCACAAACATTCACACATCACACTTCACACCTCACACCTCACACTTCACACTTACACCTCACTCACACTCACACTCACACTCACACACACACACTCACACATCACACCCACACTCACGCTTCACACTTCACACTCATACATCACACACACTCACACATCACACCCACACCCACATATCACACACACTCACACATCACACACACTCACACATCACACCCACACTCACACCCACACATCACACACACTCACACATCACACTTCACACACACTCACACATCACACACACTTACACATCACACATCACACATCACACCCACACTCACACCCACACATCACACACACTCACACATCACACTTCACACCTCACACTTCACACTTACACCTCACTCACACTGACACACACACACTCACATTCACACATCACACCCACACTCACACTTCACACCTCACACACTCACACTCACACACACTCACACATCACACCCACACCCACACTCACACTCACACACACACACCCACTCACATCACACCCACACACACATCACACCCACACTCACACTCACACCCACACCCACACCCACACATCACACACACTCATACATCACACACACTCACACATCACACTCACACTCACACTCTCAAATCACACCCACACTCACAAATCACACATCACACCCAAACCCACACCCACACATCACACACACTCAAACATCACACACACACATACACTCACACCCACACTCACACCCACACTCACACCCACACCCACACATCACCCACACCCACACTCACACATCACACACACTCACACATCACACCCACACTCACACCCACACCCACACATCACACACACTCACACATCACACACACACATACACTCACACCCACACTCACACCCACACCCACACATCACACACACCCACACTCATACATCACACACACTCACACACACACTCACACATCACACCCTCACCCACACCCACACTCACACCCACACTCACACATCACACCCGCACTCACGCCCACACAACACTCGCACACACACATCACACACACTCACACATCACACTCTCAGACACTCACACATCACACTCACACTCACACATCATACCCACACCCACACCCACTCACACATCACACACACACACATCACACACACTCACACTTCACACTCACACATCACACACACTCACACATCACACACACACATACACTCACACACACACATACACTCACACCCACACTCACACCCACACCCACACATCACACACACCCACACCCACACATCACACACACTCACACATCACACTCTCACATACACTCACACCCACACTCACACATCACACCCACACTCACACTCACACTCACACCCACACTCACACTCACACTCACACTCACACTCACACTCACACTCACACTCACACTCACACTCACACCCACACTCACAAATCACATATCACACACACACACTCACATTCACACCCACACATCACACACACCCACACAAATCACACCCACACCCACACTCACGCCCACGCCCACACATCACACACACACTCACACTCACACCCACACTCCCACATCACACCCACACACTCACACATCACACATCACACACATTCTCACACACTCACACTCACTCACACTCACACATCACACCCACCCACCACACATCACACACACCCTCACACTCACACCCACACCCACACTCCCACACTCACACATCACACTCGCACTCACACTCATACCCGCACACATCACCACCACACTCACACATCACACCCACACTCACACCCACACCCATACACTCACACATCACACTCACACATACACTCACAGTCACACTCACACTCACACCCACACCCACACCCACACCCACACTCACACACACCCACACTCACACATCACACTCGCACTCACACTTGCACTCACACTCACACTCACACATCGCACTCACACTCACACTCACACTCACACTCATACCCGCACACATCACCACCACACTCACACATCACACCCACACACTCACATCACACCCACACACTCACATCACACCCACACACTCACACATCACACTCACACATACACTCAGTCACACCCACACCCACACTCACACTCACACCCACAAATCACACATACACTCACACCCACTCACACCCACACATCACACTCACACACATCACACCCACAAATCACAAATCACACCCACACCCACACTCACACATCACACTCACACATCACACGCACTCACACATCACACTCACACACATCACACATCACACACACTCACACATCACACTCACACATCACACTCACACATCACACTCACACATCACACTCACACATCACACTCACACTCACATATCACACCCACACATCACACACACTCACACATCACACACACTCACACATCACACACACTCACACATCACACTCATGCCCACACCCACACATCACACCCACACCCACACATCACACCCACACCCACACTCACACATCACACATCACACTCACACATCACACTCACACATCACACACACATCACACACTCACACACACCCACACCCACCACACACACACTCACACACTAACTCACACCCACTCCCACAACCACACTCACACATCACACCGACTCCCACACTCACTCCCACACTCACACTCACATATCACACCCACACACTCACACATCACACACACACATCACACACACTCACACACACACCCACACTCACAAATCACAAATCACACATCACAAATCACACATCACACTCATACATCACACTCACACATCACACTCACACATCACACTCACACATCACACTCACACATCACACTCACACATCACACTCACACATCACACTCACACATACACTCACACATACACTCACACATACACTCACACATACACTCACACTCACATATCACACCCACACATCACACACATTCACACATCACACACACTCACACATCACACTCACGCCCACACCCACACATCACACCCACACCCACACATCACACCCACACCCAGTCCCACACTCACACACACATCACACACTCACACACTCACACACACCCACACCCACACCCACCACACACACACTCACACACTCACTCACACCCACTCCCACAACCACACTCACACATCACACCGACTCCCACACTCACTCCCACACTCACACTCACACATCACACCCACACACTCACACATCACACACACTCACACCCATCACACATCACACACACCCTCACATACTCACTCACATATCACACCCACACACTCACACTCACACCCACACATCACACACACTCACACCCACCCACACCCACACCCACACCCACCACACACCCACCACACATCACACACACCCTCACACTCACACCCACACCCACACTCCCACACACCCACACCCACACACACTCACACATCACACACACTCACACATCATACACTCACACACATCACACATCACACTCACACCCGCACACTCACTCACACCCGCACACTCTCACCCACACTCTCACCCACACTCTCACCCACACTCTCACCCACACTCTCACCCACACTCACACATCACACCCACACTCACTCACACCCACACTCACACTCACACATCACACACATTCACACATACACTCACACACACTCCCACACTCTCACACTCACACATCACACTCACACTCACTCACATTTCGCACTCACACTCACACATCACACTCACACCCTCACACTTACACTCACACCCACACACTCACAGCCACACACACACTCACACCCTCACACCCATACTCACACCCACACTCACGCCCACACTCACACATCACACCCACACATCACACCCACACACTCACATGCACACCCACACTCACACTCACACCCACACTCACACATCACACCCACACCCACACATCAAACACACTCACACATCACAAATCACACACTCACACATCACACTCACACATACACTCACACTCACACCCACACCCACACTCACACCCACACTCACACCCACAAATCACACCCACAAATCACACCCACAAATCACACCCACACTCACACATCACACCCACACCCACACATCACACACACTCACACATACACACTCACACATCACACTCACACCCACACTCACACCCACACTCACACCCACACTCACACTCACACCCATACCCACATCACACACACTCACACATCACACACACTCACACATCACACACACTCACACCCACCCACACCCACATCACACATCACACACACCCTCAAACTCTCACACTCACTCCCACTCCAACTCCCACACCCACTCCCACTCCCACTCCCACACTCACACTCACACATCACACTCACACATCACACACTCACACACACCCACCACACATCACACCCACACTCTCACCCACACTCTCACCCACACTCTCACCCACACTCTCACCCACACTCTCACCCACACTCTCACCCACACTCTCACCCACACTCTCACCCACACTCTCACCCACACTCTCACCCACACTCTCACCCACACTCTCACCCACACTCTCACCCACACTCACACTCTCACCCACACTCTCACCCACACTCTCACACTCACACACTCACACTCACACACTCACACTCACACCCACACCCACACATCACACCCACACACTCTCATCACACCCACACTCACATCCACACCCGCACATCACACACACTCACACATCACACACACTCACACATCACACTCACACATACACTCCCAGTCACACCCACACCCACACACACACTCACAATCACACATCACACCCACACTCACACATCACACCCACATCCACACACTCATACCCACACCCACACTCACACATCACACCCACAATCACACATCACACCAACACTCACACATCACACCCACACTCACTCACCTCACACCCACACTCACACTCACACCCACGCCCACACTCACACAACACACCCACTCACACATCACACACACACACTCACACACACTCACACACACATACACACACACTCACACACACACACACTCACACTCACACATCACACCCACACTCTCTCACCTCACACCCACACTCACACATCACACACACTCACACATCACACTCACAACCACACATCACACACACTCACACCCACCCACACCCACACCCACCACACGCCCACCACACATCACACATCACACATCACACACACCCTCCCTCACACACTCACACTCACTCACACATCACACACGCACACACACACACACACACTCACACCCACTCCCACACCCACTCCCACACTCCCACATCACACCCGCACACTCACACATCACACACCTTCACACACACCCACACACACCACACATCACACACATCCTCACACACTCACACTCACACTCAATCACACTCACACATCACACACACCCACCACACATCACACACACCCTCACACTCACATCACACCCACACTCCCACTCACACTCACACATCGCACTCACACTCACACTCATACCCGCACACATCACCACCACACTCACACATCACACCCACACACTCACATCACACCCACACACTCACAACACACCCACACTCACACCCACACCCACACACTCACACATCACACTCACACCCACAAATCACACCCACACTCACACATCACACCCACACCCACACATCACACACACTCACACATACACACTCACACGTCACACTCACACATACACTCACACCCACACACACCCACACTCACACATCACACCCACACCCACACTCACACCCATACCCACACATCACACACACTCACACATCACACACACTCACACATCACACACACTCACACATCACACACACTCACACCCACCCACACCCACATCACACATCACACACACCCTCCCACTCTCACACTCACTCCCACTCCCACTCCAACTCCCACACCCACTCACACTCCCACACTCACACTCACACTCACACATCACACTCACACATCACACACTCACACACACCCACCACACATCACACACACACTCACACACTCACACCCACTCCCACACTCCCACATCACACCGACACACTCACACATCACACAACCTCACACACACCCACACCCACCACACATCACACACATCCTCACACACTCACACTCAATCACACTCACACACACCCACCACACATCACACACACCCTCACACTCACACCCACACCCACACTCCCACACACCCACACTCACACTCACACATCACACTCGCACTCACACTCACACATCCCACTCACACTCATACCCGCACACATCACCACCACACTCACACATCACACCCACACACTCACATCACACCCACACTCACACCCACACACTCACACATCACACTCACACATACACTCAGTCACACCCACACCCACACTCACACTCACACCCACACTCACACCCACAAATCACACATACACTCACACCCACTCACACCCACACATCACACTCACACACATCACACATCACACCCACAAATCACAAATCACACCCACACCCACACATCACACACACTCACACATCACACACACTCACACATCACACACACTCACACATCACACACACTCACACATCACACACATTCACACATCACACTCACACATCACACTCACACATACACTCACACATACACTCACACATACACTCACACATACACTCACACAAACACTCACACTCACATATCACACCCACACATCACACACACTCACACATCACACACACTCACACATCACCCACACTCACACATCACACTCACGCCCACACCCACACATCACACCCACACCCACACATCACACCCACACCCACTCCCACACTCACACTCACACATCGCACATCACACTCACACATCACACACACATCACACACTCACACACTCACACACACCCACACCCACCACACACACTCACACACTCACTCACACCCACTCCCACACACACACTCACACATCACACCGACTCCCACACTCACTCCCACACTCACACTCACACATCACACCCACATACTCACACCTACACACTCTCACACTCACACCCACACCCACACTCACACTCACACTCACACATCACACACACTCACAAATCATACACTCACACACACTCACACACATCACACATCACACTCACACCCGCACACTCACACCCGCACACTCACACCCGCACACTCACACCCGCACACTCACACCCGCACACTCACACCCGCACACTCACACCCGCACACTCACACTCACACCCGCACACTCACACTCACACCGGCACACTCACAGTCACACCCGCACTCTCACCCACACTCTCACCCACACTCTCACCCACACTCTCACCCACACTCTCACCCACACTCACACATCACACCCACACTCACACCCACACATCACACACACAATCACACATCACACCCACACTCACACATCACACCCACATCCACACACTCATACCCACACCCACACTCACACATCACACCCACAATCACACATCACACCAACACTCACACATCACACCCACACTCACACATCACACCCACACTCACACTCACACTCACACCCACGCCCACACTCACACATCACACCCACTCACACATCACACCCACTCACACATCACACACTCACACACACACACACACTCACACACGCACACTCACACACACACACACACTCACACACACTCACACACACACACACTCACACATCACACCCACACTCTCTCACCTCACACCCACACTCACACATCACACTCACACCCACATATCACACACACTCACACCCACCCACACCCACACACACCCACACCCACCACACCCCCACCACACATCACACATCACACACACCCTCACTCACACACTCACACTCACTCACACATCACACACACACACTCACACTCACACCCACTCCCACACTCCCACATCACACCCGCACACTCACACATCACACACCTTCACACACACCCACACACACCACACATCACACATCACACACATCCTCACACACTCACACTCACACTCAATCACATTCACACATCACACACACCCACCACACATCACACACACCCTCACACTCACATCACACCCACACTCCCACACTCACACTCGCACTCACACTCACACCCGCACACATCACCACCACACACACATCACACCCACACACTCACATCACACCCACACTCACACCCACACACTCACACATCACACTCACACATACACTCAGTCACACCCACACCCACACTCACACTCACACCCACACTCACACCCACAAATCACACATACACTCACACCCACTCACACCCACACATCACACTCACACACATCACACATCACACCCACAAATCACAAATCACACCCACACCCACACCCACACTCACACATCACACATCACACACACTCACACATCACACACACTCACACATCACACACACACATCACACTCACACATCACACTCACACACACACTCACACACACACTCACACATACACTCACACATACACTCACACATACACTCACACATACACTCACACTCACATATCACACCCACACATCACACACACTCACACATCACACACACTCACACATCACCCACACTCACACATCACACTCATGCCCACACCCACACATCACACCCACACCCACACATCACACCCACATCCACTCCCACACTCACACTCACACATCGCACATCACACTCACACATCACACACTCACACACACCCACACCCACCACACACACTCACACACTCACTCACACCCACTCCCACACCCATACTCACACATCACACCGACTCCCACACTCACTCCCACACTCACACTCACACATCACACCCACATACTCACACATCACACTCTCACACCCACACCCATCACACACACTCACACCCTCCACACACCCACCACACATCACACACACCCTCACACTCACACCCACACTCACACTCACACATCACACACACTCACACATCATACACTCACACACACTCACACACATCACACATCACACTCACACCCGCACACTCACACCCGCACACTCACACCGGCACACTCACACCCGCATACTCTCACCCACACTCTCACCCACACTCTCACCCACACTCTCACCCACACTCTCACCCACACTCTCACCCACACTCTCACCCACACTCTCACCCACTCACACACCCACACCCACACATCACACCCACACACTCACATCACACCCACACTCACACCCACACATCACACACACTCACACATCACACTCACACATACACTCCCAGTCACACCCACACCCACACACACACTCACAATCACACATCACACCCACACTCACACATCACACCCACATCCACACACTCATACCCACACCCACACTCACACATCACACCCACAATCACACATCACACCAACACTCACACATCACACCCACACTCACTCACCTCACACCCACACTCACACTCACACCCACGCCCACACTCACACATCACACCCACTCACACATCACACACACTCACACATCACACACTCACACACACATACACTCACACACACACACACACTCACACACACACTCACACACACACACACTCACACACCCACACACTCACACATCACACCCACACTCTCTCACCTCACACCCACACTCACACATCACACACTCACACACACACACACACACTCACACACCCACACACTCACACTCACACATCACACCCACACTCTCTCACCTCACACCCACACTCACATCACACACACTCACACACACTCACACTCACACATCACACCCACAATCACACATCACACCAACACTCACACATCACACCCACACTCACTCATCTCACACCCACACTCACACTCACACCCACACTCACACTCACACCCACACTCTCACACTCACACTCACACCCGCACACTCACACCCTCACCCACACTCTCACACTCTCACATCACACCCACACACTCACACTCACACTCACACCCACACCCACACTCACACTCACACTCACACTCACACTCACACTCACACTCACACTCACACCCACACTCACACCCACACCCACACATCACACCCACACACTCTCATCACACCCACACTCACACCCACACCCGCACATCACACACACTCACACATCACACTCACACATACACTCCCAGTAACACCCACACCCACACACACACTCACAATCACACATCACACCCACACACACATCACACCCACATCCACACACTCATACCCACACCCACACTCACACATCACACCCACAATCACACATCACACCAACACTCACACATCACACCCACAATCACTCATCTCATACCCACACTCACACTCACACTCACACCCACGCCCACACTCACACATCACACCCACTCACACATCACACACTCACACAAACACACACACACTCACACACACACACTCACACACACACACACACACACACATCACACCCACACACACACATCACACCCACACTCACTCACCTCACACCCACACTCACACATCACACACACTCACACATCACACTCACACACATCACACATCACACCCACAAATCACAAATCACACCCACACCCACACTCACAAATCACAAATCACACTCACACATCACACATCACACACACATCACACATCACACACACTCACACATCACACACACTCACACATCACACACACTCACACATCACACACACTCACACATCACACACACTCACACATCACACTCACACATCCACTCACACATCCACTCACACATCCACACATCACACACCCACACATCACACACTCACACACATCACACCCGCACACTCACACCCGCACACTCACACCCGCACACTCACACCCGCACACTCACACCCGCACACTCACACCCGCACACTCACACCCGCACACTCACACCCGCACACTCACACCCGCACACTCACACCCGCACACTCACACCCGCACTCTCACACCCGCACTCTCACACCCACACTCTCACACCCACACTCTCACACCCACACTCTCACACCCACACTCTCACCCACACTCTCACCCACACTCTCACCCACACTCTCACACTCACACCCACACATCACACCCACACAGCACACCCACACACTCACATCACACCCACACTCACACCCACACCCGCACATCACACACACTCACACATCACACACACTCACACATCACACTCACACATACACTCCCAGTAACACCCACACCCACACACACACTCACAATCACACATCACACCCACACACACATCACACCCACATCCACACACTCATACCCACACCCACACTCACACTTCACACCCACAATCACACATCACACCAACACTCACACATCACACCCACAATCACTCATCTCATACCCACACTCACACTCACACTCACACCCACGCCCACACTCACACATCACACCCACTCACACATCACACACTCACACAAACACACACACACTCACACACACACACTCACACACACACACACACACACATCACACCCACACACACACATCACACCCACACTCACTCACCTCACACCCACACTCACACATCACACACACTCACACATCACACACACACATCACACATCACACCCACAAATCACAAATCACACCCACACCCACACTCACAAATCACAAATCACACTCACACATCACACATCACACACACATCACACATCACACACACTCACACATCACACACACTCACACATCACACACACTCACACATCACACACACTCACACATCACACTCACACATCACACTCACACATCCACTCACACATCCACTCACACATCCACACATCACACACCCACACATCACACACTCACACACATCACACCCGCACACATCACACCCGCACACTCACATCCGCACACTCACACCTGCACACTCACACCCGCACACTCACACCCGCACACTCACACCCGCACACTCACACCCGCACACTCACACCCGCACACTCACACCCGCACACTCACACCCGCACACTCACACCCGCACACTCACACCCGCACTCTCACACCCGCACTCTCACACCCGCACTCTCACACCCACACTCTCACACCCACACTCTCACACCCACACTCTCACCCACACTCTCACACCCACACTCTCACCCACACTCTCACCCACACTCACCCACACTCTCACCCACACTCTCACACTCACACCCACACATCACACCCACACAGCACACCCACACACTCACATCACACCCACACTCACACCCACACCCGCACATCACACACACTCACACATCACACACACTCACACATCACACTCACACATACACTCCCAGTCACACCCACACCCACACACACACTCACAATCACACATCACACCCACACTCACACATCACACCCACATCCACACACTCATACCCACACCCACACTCACACATCACACCAACACTCACACATCACACCCACACTCACTCACCTCACACCCACACTCACACTCACACCCACACTCACACATCACACCCACTCACACATCACACACACACTCACACACACACACTCACACATCACACCCACACTCACTCACCTCACACCCACACTCACATCACACACACACACATCACACACACTCACACCCACCCACACCCACACACACCCACACCCACACCCACCACACCCCCACCACACATCACACATCACACACACCCTCACACACACTCACACTCACACCCACTCCCACACTCCCACATCACACCCGCACACTCACACATCACACACCCTCATACACACCCACACACATCACACATCACACACATCCTCACACACTCACACTCAATCACACTCACACATCACACACACCCACCACACACACCCTCACACTCACACCCACACCCACACTCACACATCACACTCGCACTCACACTCACACATCGCACTCACTCATACCCGCACACATCACCACCACACTCATACATCACACCCACACACTCACATCACACCCACACCCACACACTCACACATCACACCCACACTCACACCCACAAATCACACATACACTCACACCCACACATCACACTCACACTCACACATCACATCACATCACACATCACACCCACAAATCACAAATCACACCCACACACACACATCACACATCACACACACTCACACATCACACACACTCACACATCACACACACTCACACATCACACACACTCACACATCACACACACTCACACATCACACACACTCACACTCACACATCACACTCACACATCACACTCACACATCACACTCACACATCACACTCACACATCACACTCACACATCACACTCACACATACACTCACACATACACTCACACATACACTCACACATACACTCACACATACATTCACACATACATTCACACATACGCTCACACATACGCTCACACATACACTCACACATACACTCACACATACACTCACACATACACTCACACATACACTCACACATACACTCACACATACACTCACACATACACTCACACATACACTCACACATACACTCACACATACACTCACACTCACACATCACACCCACACATCACACACACTCACACATCACACACACTTACACATCACACTCACGCCCACACCCACACATCACACCCACACCCACTCCCACTCCCACACTCACACATCACACATCACACTCACATCACACACACATCACACACTCACACACACCCACCACACACACTTACACACTCACTCACACCCACTCCCACAACCACACTCACACATCACACCGACTCCCACACTCACTCCCACACTCACACTCACACATCACACACACTCACACCCACACCCATCACACATCACACACACCCTCACACACTCACTCACATATCACACCCACACACTCACACTCACACATCATACACTCACATCACACATCACACCCGCACACACACACTCACACCCGCACACTCTCACCCACACTCTCACCCACACTCTCACCCACACTCTCACCCACACTCTCACCCACACTCATCCACACTCTCACCCACACTCTCACCCACACTCTCACCCACACTCTCACACATCACACATCACACCCACACACTCACACCCACACTCACACTCACACTCACACTCACAATCACACCCACACATCACACCCACACACTCACATCACACCCACACTCACACCCACACCCGCACATCACACACACTCACACATCACACACACTCACACATCACACACACTCACACATCACACTCACACATACACTCCCAGTAACACCCACACCCACACATACACTCACAATCACACATCACACCCACACTCACACATCACACCCACATCCACACACTCATACCCACACCCACACTCACACATCACACCCACAATCACACATCACACCAACACTCACACATCACACCCACACTCACTCACCTCACACCCACACCCACTAACACATCACACCCATACTCACACCCACACTCACACTCACACTCACACTCACTCTCACATCACACCCACACCTGCACATCACACACACTCACACCCACCCATACCCACACACACCCACACCCACCACACCCCCACCACACATCACACATCACACACACCCTCACTCACTCACACTCACACTCACTCACACATCACACACACTCACACCCACACATCAAACACACTCACACCCACCACATCACACATCACACATCACACACACCCTCACTCACTCACACTCACTCACACATCACACACACTCACACCCACATATCACACACACTCACACCCACCCACACCCACCACACATCACACATCACACACACCCTCACACTCTCACACTCTCACACCCACTCCCACTCCAATTCCCACACCCACTCCCACACTCACACTCACACATCACACTCCCACATCACACATCACACACTCACACACACCCACACACACCACACATCACACACACACTCACACTCACACTCACACCCACTCCCACACCCTCTCACATCACACACACTCACACACACCCACACCCACCACACATCACACATCACACACACCCTCACACACTCACACTCACACATCACACCCATACACTCACACTCACACCCACACATCCCACACACCCACCACACATCACACATCACACACACACTCACACTCACACCCACACCCCCACACACCCACACCCACACTCACACTCACACATCACACACACTCACACATCACACACACTCACACATACACTCACACACACATACACTCACACACACTCCCACACTCTCACACTCACACATCACACATCACACTCACACATTGCACTCACACTCACACCCGCACACATCACACTCGCACCCGCACACTCACACTCGCACCCGCACACTCACACTCGCACCCGCACACTCACACTCGCACTCGCACCCGCACACTCACACACTCACACCCACACTCACACCCTCACACCCACACTCACACATCACACACACTCACACATCACACACACTCACACAGCACACACACACACTCCCACACTCAAACTCACACATCATACACACACATTGCACTCACACCCGCACACTCACACCCACACCCTCACACTCACACTCACACCCACACCCACACCCACACTCACACTCACACTCACACTCACACTCACACTCACACCCACACACTCACACTCACACCCACACACTCGCACCCACACTCACACCCTCACACCCACACTCACACACACACATCACACCCACTCACACCCACACTCACACACACACACACAACACCCACACATCACACACACTCACACATCACACATCACACACTCACACATCACACATACACTCACAGTCACACCCACACCCACACTCACACACACACTCACTCCCACACATCACACTCACACCCACACTCACACCCACAAATCACACCCACAAATCACATCCACACTCACACATCACACCCACACCCACACATCACACACACTCACGCATACACACTCACACATACACTCACACTCACACATACTCACACTCACACACACCCACACCCACACACACTCACACATCACACCCACACTCACACTCACACTCACACTCACACTCACACTCACACCCACACCCACACACTCACACCCACCCACACCCACATCACACACACTCCCACCCACCCACACCCAAATCACACATCACACACACCCTCACGCTCTCACACTCACTCCCACACTCACACTCACACATCACACACTCACACACACCCACACCCACCACACATCACACACACACTCACACCCACTCCCACACCCACTCACACATCACACCCACACACTCACACATAACACACACTCACACACACCCACACCCACCACACATCACACACATCATCACACATTCACACTCACTCACACATCACACCCATACACTCACAGTCACACCCACACATCACACACACCCACCACACATCACACACACCCTCACACTCACACTCACACATCACACCCACTAACACACTCACACCCACACCCACACCCACACTCACACTCACACTCACACTCACACTCACACTCACACATCACACTCACACACTCACATCACACCCACACTCACACCCACACATCATACCCACTCACACATCACACTCACACCCACACATCACACACACTCACACCCACCCACACCCACCACACCCCCACCACACATCACACATCACACACACCCTCACTCACTCACACTCACACATCACACACACTCACACCCACACATCAAACACACTCACACCCACCCACACACACCACATCACACATCACACACACCCTCACTCACTCACACTCACACTCACTCACACATCAAACACACTCACACCCACACCCACACACTCACACATCACACTCATACATACACTCAGTCACACCCACACCCACACCCACACTCACACTCAAACCCACACTCACACCCACAAATCACACATACACTCACACCCACACATCACACCCACACATCACACCCACACTCACACATCACATCACACATCACACTCACACTCACACATCACATCACACATCACACCCACAAATCACAAATCACACCCACACCCACAAATCACACTCACACATCACGCATCACACACACTCACACATCACACATCACACACACTCACACATCACACACACTCACACATCACACTCACACATCACACTCACACAACACACTCACACATCACACTCACACATACACTCACACATACACTCACACATACACTCACACATACACTCACATACACTCACACTCACACATCACACACACTCACACATCACACACACTTACACATCACACTCATTCCCACACCCACACATCACACCCACACCCACACATCACACCCACACCCACTCCCACTCCCACACTCACACATCACACATCACACTCACATCACACACACATCACACACACATCACACACTCACACACACCCACACCCACCACACACTCACACACTCACTCACACCCACTCCCACAACCACACTCACACATCACACCGACTCCCACACTCACTCCCACACTCACACTCACACATCACACACACTCACACCCACACCCATCACACATCACACACACCCTCACACACTCACTCACATATCACACCCACACACACACACTCACACCCACCCACACCCACACCCACCTCACACACACCCACACTCCCACACCCACACTCACACATCACACACACTCACACATCATACACTCACATCACACCCGCACACTCACACTCACACCCGCACACTCACACCCACACTCTCACCCACACTCTCACCCACACTCTCACCCACACTCTCACCCACACTCTCACCCACACTCTCACCCACACTCTCACCCACACTCTCACCCACACTCTCACCCACACTCTCACCCACTCACACTCACACATCACACATCACACCCACACACTCACACCCACACTCACACTCACACTCACAATCACACCCACACCCACACCCGCACATCACACCCGCACATCACACACACTCACACATCACACACACTCACACATCACACACACTCACACATCACACACACTCACACATCACACTCACACATACACTCCCAGTAACACCCACACCCACACACACACTCACAATCACACATCACACCCACACTCACACATCACACCCACATCCACACACTCATACCCACACCCACACTCACACATCACACCCACAATCACACATCACACCAACACTCACACATCACACCCACACTCACTCACCTCACACCCACACCCACTAACACATCACACCCATACTCACACCCACACTCACACTCACACTCACTCTCACATCACACCCACACCCGCACATCACACACACTCACACATCACACTCACACCCACACATCACACACACTCACACCCACCCATACCCACACACACCCACACCCACCACACCCCCACCACACATCACACATCACACACACCCTCACTCACTCACACTCACTCACTCACACATCACACACACTCACACCCACACATCAAACACACTCACACCCACCACATCACACATCACACACACCCTCACTCACTCACACTCACTCACACATCACACACACTCACACCCACATATCACACACACTCACACCCACCCACACCCACCACACATCACACATCACACACACCCTCACACTCTCACACTCTCACACCCACTCCCACTCCAATTCCCACACCCACTCCCACTCCCACACACACTCACACATCACACTCCCACATCACACATCACACACTCACACACACCCACACCCACCACACATCACACACACACACTCACACTCACACACACTCACACCCACTCCCACACCCTCTCCTACACTCACACATCACACCCACACACTCTCACATCACACGCACACACTCTCACATCACATACACTCACACACACCCACACCCACCACACATCACACATCACACACACACTCACACACTCACACTCACACATCACACCCATACACTCACACTCACACACACACATCCCACACACCCACCACACATCACACATCACACACACCCTCACACTCACACCCACACCCCCACACACCCACACCCACACCCACACTCACACTCACACATCACACACACTCACACATCACACACACTCACACATCACACACACTCACACATCACACACACTCACACATACACTCACACACACTCCCACACTCTCACACTCACACATCACACATCACACTCACACATTGCACTCACACTCACACCCGCACACATCACATTCGCACCCGCACACACACTCGCACCCGCACACTCACACTCACACCCACACACTCACAACCACACTCACACCCTCACACATCACACACACTCACACATCACACACACTCACACATCACACACACTCACACATACACTCACACACACTCCCACACTCTCACACTCACACTCACACATCACACTCACACACTGCACTCACACTCACACCCGCACACATCACACTCGCAGACTTGCACTCGCTCTCGCACACTCACACTCACACTCACACACTCACACCCACACACTCACACCCACACACTCACACCCACACACCCACACTCACACACCCACACTCACACACACACATCACACCCACTCACACCCACACTCACACTCACACTCACACCCAACACCCACACATCACATACACTCACACATCACACTCACACATACACTCACAGTCACACCCACACCCACACTCACACACACACTCACTCCCACACTCACACATCACACTCACACCCACACTCACACCCACAAATCACACCCACAAATCACATTCACAAATCACATCCACACTCACACATCACACCCACACCCACACATCACCCACACATCACACTCACACATACACTCACACCCACACACACCCACACCCACACACACTCACGCATACACACTCACACATACACTCACACTCACACTCACACACACATCACACCCACACCCACACCCACACCCACACTCACACACACTCACACCCACACACTCACACCCACCCACACCCACATCACACACACTCACACCCACCCACACCCAAATCACACATCACACACACCCTCACACTCTCACACTCACTCCCACTCCCACTCCAACTCCCACACTCACACTCACACATCACACACTCACACACACCCACCACACATCACACACACACACACTCACACCCACTCACACATCACACCCACACACTCACACATAACACACACTCACACACACCCACACCCACCACACATCACACACATCATCACACACACACTCACACATCACACCCATACACTCACACTCACACCCACACATCACACACACCCACCACACATCACACACACCCTCACACTCACACATCACACCCACTCACACACTCACACCCACACCCACACCCACACCCACACTCACACTCACACTCACACTCACACATCACACATCACACTCACACATCACACTCACACATCACACTCACACACTCACATCACACACTCACATCACACACTCACATCACACACTCACATCACACCCACACTCACACCCACACCCGCACATCATACCCACTCACATCACACTCACACCCACACATCACACACACTCACACCCACCCACACCCACACACACCCACACCCACCACACCCCCACTACACATCACACATCACACACACCCTCACTCACTCACACTCACACATCACACACACTCACACCTACACATCAAACACACTCACACCCACCCACACCCACCACATCACACATCACACACCACACACACCCTCACTCACACACTCACACTCACTCACACATCACACACACTCACACCCACACATCACACACACTCACACCCACACATCACACACACTCACACCCACACATCACACACACTCACACCCACCCACAGCCACCACACATCACACATCACACACACCCTCACACTCTCACACCCACTCCCACTCCAATTCCCACACCCACACCCACTCCCACTCCCACACTCACACTCAAACATCACACTCCCACATCACACATCACACACTTACACACACCCACACCCACCACACATCACACACACACACACTCACACCCACTCCCACACCCACACTCACACTTCACACCCACACACTCACACATCACACACACACACTCACACATCACACACTCACACACACCCACACCCACACCCACCACACATCACACACACCCTCACACACTCACACTCACACATCACACCCATACACTCACACTCACACCCACACATCACACACAGCCACCACACACCCACCACACATCACACACACCCCCACACTCCCACACCCACACTCACACTCACACATCACACACACTCACACATCACACACACTCACACATCACACACACTCACACATACACTCACACACACTCCCACACTCTCACACATCACACTCACACATTGCACTCACACCCACACACCCACACCCACACTCACACTCACACCCACACACACCCACACTCACACATAACACCCACACATCACACACTCACACACTCACACATCACACTCACACATACACCCACAGTCACACCCACACCCACACTCACACACACACTCACACACACACTCACACACACACTCAACCATCACACTCACACCCACACTCACACCCACAAATTACACCCACAAATCACACCCACACTCACGCATACACACTCACGCATACACACTCACACATCACACTCACACATACACTCACACTCACACACACCCACACCCACTCACACATCACACCCACACTCACACATCACACCCACACTCACACTCACACTCACACCCACACCCACACTCACACTCACACTCACACCCACACATCACACATCACACACACTCACACATCACACACACTCACCCACCCACACCCACATCACACATCACACACACCCTCACACTCTCACACTCACTCCCACTCCCACTCCAACTCCCACACCCACTCCCACTCCCACACTCACACATCACACACTCACACACACCCACACCCACCACACATCACACACACACTCACACCCACTCCCACACCCACTCACACATCACACCCACACACTCACACATAACACACACTCACACACACCCACACCCACCACACATCACACATCACACACATCATCACACACTCACACTCACTCACACTCACACATCACACCCATACACACACTCACACCCACACATCACACACACCCACCACACATCACACACACCCTCACACTTCACCCACACTCACTCATCACACATCACACATCACACATCACACTCACACATCACACATCGTACTCACACATCGCACTCACACATCGCACTCACACATCGCACTCACACTCACACATCGCACTCACACATCGCACTCACACTCACACATCGCACTCACACTCACACATCGCACTCACACTCACACATCGCACTCACACTCACACATCGCACTCACACATCGCACTCACACATCGCACTCACACATCGCACTCACACATTGCACTCACACTCACACATCGCACTCACACACACATCGCACTCACACTCACACATCGCACTCACACTCACACATCGCACTCACACTCACACATCGCACTCACACACTCACACATCGCACTCACACTCACACATCGCACTCACACTCGCACTCACACATCGCACTCACACATCGCACTCACACATTGCACTCACACATCGCACTCACACATCGCACTCACACACACTCACACTCACACATCGCACTCACACTCACACATCGCACTCACACTCACACATCGCACTCACACTCACACATCGCACTCACACTCACACCCACACTCACACATCACACCCACACTCACACACTCACACATACACTCACAGTCACACCCACACCCACACCCACAAATCACACCCACACTCACACACACATATCACACCCACACCCACACATCACACCCACACATACACACACACATCACACTCACTCCCACACTCACTCCCACACTCACTCCCACACTCGCACTCATACATCACACCCACACCCACCCACACCCACACCCACACTCACACTCACACTCACACCCACACTCACATTCACACTCACAGTCACTCCCACACTCACTCCCACACTCGCACTCACACTCGCACTCATACATCACACCCACACCCAGTCACACCCACACCCACACTCACACTCACACCCACACCCACACCCACACCCACACTCACACTCACACTCACACTCACACTCACACCCACACTCACACTCACACCCACACTCACACTCACACCTACACATCACACACACTCACACATCACACCCACAAATCACACATCACACCCACAAATCACACATCACACACACTCACACATCACACCCACACTCACACCCACACATCACATACACTCACACCCACACCCACACTCACACACACTCACACTCACACCCACACCCAGACTCACATCGACACTCACACTCACACTCACACTCACACCCACACTCACACCCACACTCACACTCACACATCACACACACTCACACCCACACTCACACCCACACATCACATTCACACATCACACTCACACATCACACCCACACTCACACACACCCACACTCACACATCACACCCACACTCACACCCACACATTACACCCACACATTCCACCCACACTCACACCCACACTCACACCCACACTCACACCCACACTCACACCCACACTCACACCCACACTCACACCCACACTCACACCCACACTCACACCCACACCCACACCCACACTCACACCCACACACACCCACACTCACACTCACACCCACACTCCACACTCACACATCACACACATCACACCCACACATCACACCCACACTCACACCCACACACACCCACACACACCCACACTCACACCCACACTCACACCCACACCCACACCCACACCCACACCCACACCCACACTCACACCCACACTCACACTCACACCCACACTCACACTCACACCCACACTCCACACTCACACATCACACACATCACACCCACACATCACACCCACACTCACACCCACACACACCCACACTCACACCCACACACACACCCACACTCACACCCACACTCACACCCACACTCACACCCACACTCACACCCACACACACCCACACTCACACCCACACTCACACCCACACTCACACCCACACTCACACCCACACTCACACCCACACATCGCACCCACACATCACACTCACACATCACACCCACACTCACACATCACACCCACATATCACACCCACACATCACACCCACACATCACACTCACACATCACACCCACACATCACACTCACACTCACACATCACACTCACACATCACACATCACACATCACACACACTCATCACACTCACACATCACACTCACACATCACACTCACATCACACTCACACATCACACCCACACATCACACTCACACATCACACCCACACATCACACTCACACTCACACATCACACTCACACATCACACATCACTCACACATCACACTCACACATCACACACACTCATCACACTCACACATCACACTCACACATCACACTCACATCACACTCACACATCACACTCACACATCACACTCACACATCACACTCACACCCACACACACTCACACATCACACTCACACATCACACTCACACATCACACTCACACTCACACATCACACTCACACATCACACTCACATCACACTCACACATCACACTCACACCCACACACACTCACACATCACACTCACACATCACACTCACACATCACACTCACACTCACACATCACACTCACACATCACACTCACACATCACATCACACACACTCATCACACTCACACATCACACTCACACATCACACTTCACACTCAAACACACTCTCACTCACACCCACACTCACACCCACACTCAGACCCACACTCAGACCCACACTCAGACCCACACTCACACCCACACTCAGACCCACACTCAGACCCACACTCAGACCCACACTCACACCCACACTCACACCCACACTCACACCCACACTCACACCCACACACACCCACACTCACACCCACACTCACACCCACACTCACACCCACACTCACACTCACACCCACACTCACACCCACACCCACACCCACACCCACACTCACACCCACACATCACACTCACACCCACACTCATCCTCACCTCCACCTCCTCCTCTGTCACAGGCAGTGGCACATGATCATCAGTAACACAATCCAAACGCTCATCAGCTCCTGTCGCCATGTAGGAACCAGACATCGAGGAGATGGTGTCGGTACTGACCTGGGAGGAGGTCATTGACATCACAGAGTGTGCTAGACTGCTGCTGGCATCTGAGAGAGAGGGATAGAGAGACAGTGGAGGAAAGAGAGAGAGAGAGAGAGAGATGGAAAGGGAGAGAGAGAGGAGGAAAGAGAGAGAGAGAGGCGGTAAGGGGGGCGGTGGAAAGAGAAAGAGAAAATGAAAGGGAGAAGGGGCGAGAGAGGCGGGGAGAGTGAGGGGGGAGAGAGAGAGGGAAACAGAGAGGGGAAGAGAGAGGGGGGGAAGAGAGAGAGGGGGAAGAGAGAGAGGGGGAAAAGAGAGGGCAAGGAAGAGAGAGAGAGGAGGAAAAGGAGACAGGAGAAGTGAGAGAGGGAGGAAGAAAGCGAGAGAGGGGTAGAGAAGGAAGAGAGAGAAGGGGAGATGAAGAGGGGGAGAGAGAGAGATGGGGATAGGGAGAGAAAGAGAGAGAGGGAGAGAGAGAAAGGGAGAGGGGAGAAGGGGAAAGAGAGGGAAAGAGAGAGATTTGAGAAAGGGGAAGAGAGGTGGGAAGAGAGAGAGAGGGAGGGGAAGGAAGAAAGAGAAGGGGAAAAGAGAGAGAAAGGGGAGGGGAGAAGAGAGGGAGAGGTGGGAAGAGAGAGAGGGGGAAAGATAGAGAGAGAGAGGAGGAAAGAGAGAGAGGGAGGGAAGGAAGAGAAAAAGAGGGGAGAGAGAGGGGTTGGAAGAGCAAGAGAGAGGAGGAAAGGGAGAGAGAGGAGGGAGAGAGAAAGGGGGGGAGAGAGAGTGGGGGGAGAGAGAGGTGGAAAAGAGAGGGGAGAGGTGGGGGAGGGAAAGAGGGGGGAAGAGAGAGAGGAGAAAGGAGAGAAAGGAGAAAAGAGAGGGGGGGAAGAGAGAGAGAGGAAAGAGAGAGAGGAGGAAAAGGAGACAGGAGAAGTGAGAGAGGGAGGAAGAAAGCAAGAGAGGGGTAGAGAAGGAAGAGAGAGAAGGGGAGATGAAGAAGGGGAGAGAGAGAGATGGGGATAGGGAGAGAAAGAGAGAGAGGGAGAGAGAGAAAGGGAGAGGGGAGAAGGGGAAAGTGAGGGAAAGAGAGAGATTTGAGAAAGGGAAAAGAGATGGGGAGAGAGAGAGGGAGGGGAAGGAAGAAAGAGAGAGAGAGAGAGGAGGAAAGGGAGAGAGAGGAGGAGAGAGAGGTGGGGAGAGAGAGTGGAGGAAAGAGAGAGAGGGAGGGAAGGAAGAGAGAAAGGGGAGAGAGAGGGGGTGGAAGAGCGAGAGAGAGGAGGGAGAGAAAAAGGGGGGGAGAGAGTGGGGGAGGGAAAGAGGGGGGAAGAGAGAAATGGGGCAAAGAGAGACAGGAGGAAGGAGAGAAAGGAGAAAAGAGAAAGAGAGAGGAGGAGGAGAGAGAGAGGGAGGAAGAGAGAGGGAGGAAGAGAGGGAGAAAGAGAGAGGGAGGAATAGAGAGAGAGGGGAAAGAGTGATGGGGAGAGGTAGAGAAAGAGGGAGAGAGAGAGAGGGAGAAAGAGAAAGGGAGAGTGGGAGAAGGGGGAAAGAGATAGAAGGAAAGAGAGAGGGATTTGAGAGAGAGAGGGAAAGAGAGAGAGACAGAAATAGAGAGAGAGAAAGAGAGAGAGGGGGAAGAGAGAGAGAGACAGCAGGATCAGAGCAGTCAGAGATAAATAAATATTTCAGAAACACAATCATCGCTCCAAATGTACAGAGCGCCCCAGGATGGGGACAAGACTCTATACACAGGAGGGTCACTCCGTGTACACGGTGGGGGTCGCTCTGTGTACACCGAGGGGGTCGCTCTGTGTACACCGAGGGGGTCGCTCTGTGTACACCGCGAGGGTCGCTCTGTGTACACCGAGGGGGTCGCTCTGTGTACACCGCGGGGGTCGATCTGTGCACACCGCGGGGGTCGCTCTGTGCACACCGCGGGGGTCGCTCTGTGCACACCACGGGGGTCGCTCTGTGTACACCGCGGGGGTCGCTCTGTGTACACCGTGGGGGTCGCTCTGTGTACACCGCGGGGGTCGCTCTGTGCACACCGCGGGGGTCGCTCTGTGCACACCGCGGGGGTCGCTCTGTGTACATCGTGGGGGTCGCTCTGTGTACACCGTGGGGGTCGCTCTGTGTACACCGCAGGGGTCGCTCTGTGTACACGGTGGGGGTCGCTCTGTGTACACCGTGGGGGTTGCTCTGTGTACACGGTGGGGGTCGCTCTGTGTACACCGTGGGCATCGCTCTGTGCACACCGTGGGGGTTGCTCTGTGTACACGGTGGGGGTCGCTCTGTGTACACCGTGGGCGTCGCTCTGTGTACACCACGGGGGTCGCTCTGTGCACACTGCGGGGAGGGGTCCATTCGAAGCAGAAACAGGAGAAATTATCAGGGGAATGAGAAAATGGCAGAGACATTGAACAAATATTTTGTGTCTGTCTTCACAGTGCAAGACACAAGTTCCATACAGAAATAGACAGTGACCTAGGGGGTAAAAAGAGTGAGGACATTAATATCAGCAAAGGAAAAGTGTTGGAGAAAATAAGGGACTAAAATCTGACAAATCCCCAGGGACGTAATGGCCTACACCCTAGCATTCTAAAAGATAGCTACAGAGATAGTGGATGCGCTATGATTTTCCAAAATTCCTTCGATTCGGGAAGGGTTTCTGTAGAGTGGAAATTGGCAAAGTTACTCCACTTTTCAAGAAAGGAGGGAGGGAGGCCAGTTAGAAAGGAGGGAGTGAGGCCAGTTAGAAAGGAGGGAGTGAGGCCAGTTAGTCTAACATCAGTTATTGGGAAGATGCTGGAATCTATTATTAACTGTTAACAATATGCTTAGAAAATCATAGTATGGGTAGAACAAGCCAACATGGTTGACTTGTAGCCACTGAGTAGAAGACAGTATTCAAGAGAACATATTGTGCTTGTGATAAAAGACCGGCAATAATCATGGGTGATTTTAATCTACATATAAAGTGGAAAAATCAGATTGGCAATAGTAGCCTGGATGAGGAGTTCTTAGAATGCTTTCGAGTTAGTTTCTTAGAGCAACAATTCTGGAACCAACCAGAGAGCAGGTTATGTTAGACTTGGTATTGTGTAACGTGACAGGATTGACTAATGACCTCAGAGTAAAGGTACCCCTAGGTAGCAGCAACCACAATATGATTGAATTTTACATCCAGTTTGAAAGAGAGAAGAGCAGGTCTTAGACTAGTATCTTAAACTTAAATAAGGGAACTATGTGAGGATGAAAGCTGAGCTAGCTGAAGTAAACAGGAAACTAGGCTCGAGGATAGATCAATAGAGAAGCAGTGACAGGCATTTAAGGGAATATTTCAGAGCGTTCAGAATAAGTATATTCCTCCTATAAAGAAAAACTCTTAAAGAATGATCCACCATCCGTGGTTAATTAAAGATGTTAAGGAAAACATCAGACATAAGAAAAAGCATACAACTCCGCGAAGATGAGTGGCAGGTCAGATGATTGGACAGAATAGAACGAATGGCAGAGAATGACTAAAAGGTTGGTCAGTTGAAAGAAATTAGAGCATGAGAGGAAACTGGCTAGAAATGTAAAAACGGATAGCAAGAGTTTCTGTAGGTATTTAAAAAGGAAAAGAGTAAGTAAAGTAAGTGGGTGGTCCTCTAGAGAGCGGCAGTGGGAAGTTAATAGTAAATAATAAGAAAACAGCAGAAGAAACAACAAATATTTTGCTTCTGTCTTCACTCTAGAGGATACAAAAAACATTCCAGTAATAGTTGCAAATCAGGAGGTGAACGGGAGAAAGGAACTTGGTGAAATTGAATTCACTAGGGAAATGGTGCTGAGTAAATTGATGAATCTGTGGCTGACAAGTCTCCAGGTCCCGATGGACTACATCCTAGGGTCTTATAAGAGGTGACTAATCAGATAGTTGATGAGTTGGTGTTAACTTTCCAAAATTCGCTAGATTCTGGAAAGGCTTCATCAGACTGGAAAGTAGCGAATATAACCCCTCTATTCAAGAAGGGAGGGAAGTAGAAAACAGGAAGCTATAGGTCAGTTAGCTTGACGTCTGTCGTGGGCAAGATATTAAAATTGATCATTATGGAGGTTATATCTGGGCACTTAGAAGACCTCAAGGCTATTGGGATCAGTCAGCCTGGTTTTGTGAAAGGAAAATAATGTTTAACCAATTTATTGGAGTTTTTTGAAGGAGTAACATGCGCAGTGGATAAAGAGGAGTCTGTAGACGTACTGTGCTAGATTTCCAGAAGGCATTTGATAAGGTGCCACATCAAAGATTATTACGGAAAATAAAAGCTCATAGTGTAGGGGGTAACAGCAAGGATTGAAGATTGGCTGGCTGGCAGAAAGCAGAGAGTATGCATAAATGGGTCTTCATCCGATTGGCAGCATGTGATCTGTATTGGGGCCTCAGCCTTTCAGGATTTACATCAATGACTTAGATGAGGAGAGTGAAGACATGGTAGCTCAATTTGTAGATGACACAAAGATAGGAAAGTATGTCATGAAGAGGACATGAGGAGGTTGCAGATGGATAAAGTGTGCAGTTTTGGTCTCATTATTTAAGGAAGGATGTAAATGTATTAGAGGCGGTCCAGAGGAGGTTTACTAGATTGATACCTGGAATGAGTGGGTTGTCTTATGAGGAAAGGTTGGACAGACTGGGCTTGTTTCCACTGGAGTTTAGAAGAGTGAGGGGTGATTTGATTGAAGTTTACAAGATCCTGAACCATCTTGACAAGGTGGACGTGGAAAGTATGTTTCCTCTTGTGAGTGAGTCCAGAACTAGGGGGCACTGTTTTAAAATTAGGGGTCACCCTTTTAGGACAGAGATAAGATTTTTTTCCCCTCTGAGAGTTGTGCGACTCTGGAACTCGCTGCCTCAGAAGGTGTTGGAGGCGGGGTCATTGAATATTTTTGAGGCAGAGGCAGATAGATTCTTGTTAGGTAAAGGGAATCAAAGGTTACCGGGGTTAGATGGGATGTGGAAATCGAAACACAAGAAGATCAGCCATGATCTTATTCAATGGTGGGGCAGGCTCGAGGGGCCGAATGGTTAACTCCTGTTCCTATTTCTTATGTTCTTATGTTTTACTGGCCAGGATTTTCTGGCCTTGCTGTTGTGGGTAAAGCCCAAAAATGCGGCAAGCCAACTAAATGTCCATTGACTTTGACAGCACTAGTAAATCCTGCCTGTGAGCAGGACAGGAAGATCCCGCCAACTAAAGGGAAATCCCGCTTCACAAATTTATTGGAGTTTTTTGAGGATGTAACCAGTAAAGTAGATAAAGGGGAACCAGTAGATGTAGTATATCTGAATTTCCAAAATGCATTCAATAAGGTGTCAAACAAAAGATTCATACGTGTGGAGTTGGGGGTAATACATTAGCCTGGATGGAGGATTGGTTAGCAGATTGGAAGCAGAGAGTGGACTTAAACGTGGCTTTTTCAAGTTGACAGGTAGTGAGTAGTGGAGTGCTACAAGTATCAGTGCTGGGGCCTCAGCTATTTACATTCTATATTAATGACTTAGATGAAGAGACAGAGAGTAATGTATCTAAGTTTGCTTCATGATACAAAGCTAGGTGGAAAGGTAAGCTGTGGGGAGGACACAGAGAGGCAGCAAAGAGATATAGACTGGTTAAGTGAGTGGGCAACAAGATGGCAGATGGAGTATAATGTGGGGGAGTGGAAGGTTATTCACTTTAGTTGAAAGAATAGAAGAGCTGAATATTTTTTTAAAAGGTGAGAAATTTCTAAGCATTGATGTTCAAAGAGACTTGGGTTAACTCATACAAGGAATGCAAAAAGTTAACATACGGGTACAGCATGTAATTATAAGGCAAATGGCCTTTATTGCAAGGGGATTGGAGTACAGGAATAAAGGAGTCTTGCTTAAGATGTACAGGGTTTTGGTGAGACCACATCTGGAGTATTGTGTGCAGTTTTGGTCTCCACATTTAAGATATACTTACATTGGAACAGTACAGTGAAGGTTGACTGGATCGGTCCCTGGGATGAGGGGGTTGTCCTATAATGAGAGGCTGAGCAAATTGGGTCTATTTTCTCTGGAGTTTAGAAGAATGAGGTGATCTCATTGATAGGGTGGATGCTGGGAGATTGTCCCTGCCGGTCGGCAAATCTAAAACCCAGGGGCCCAGTCTCAGGATAAGGGGCTGATTATTTAGGGCTGAGGGGGGGAGAAATTACTTAACTCAAAGGGTTGTGAATCTTTGGAATTCTCTACCCCAGAGGGTTGTGGATGCTCCAGCATTAAATATATTTAAGGCTGGGATAGACAGAATGTTGGTCTCTCAGGGAATGAAGGGATATGGGGAGCAGGCAAGAAAATGGAGCTGAAGCTCAAGATCAGCCATGATTGTATTGGATGGTGGAGCAGGTTTGATGGGCCAAATGGTCTACTCCTGCTCCTACTTCTTGTGTTCAACACAGTTCATGATACAGTGCAATTCCCATGATCCAAATGTGAAATTTTCGAGGAACAGAATCAGCTCCGAGTTTCTGTGGATTACCTTCAGGTGATGTGATGGTGGAGGAGAGTGGGGTTCCTGTACACGAGGACTGGTCGACAGCTCCAGAAGATGACAGTGTCAGGTTCTCACTCTCAGGAGTTACACCAGAATCCTGAGGAAAAAGAGATCAGATCAAGGACAATGCGTCAAAGATCCTGGCTTGAACGTACAGACAAACACAAATTTAAATCCACTGCTAAACTCAACACTAAACACAAAGTCATTTGGAGTCATTGTGGCCTGTGTTTATCTTGGGGTTTGGTAAGGGCTCCGTTTATCTTGAGGTCAGTGTAGAGAGTGTTTATTGTGGCGTTTTGAGGTGCCTGTCTTTATCTCGGGATTTAGAAGGGCCTGCATTTATCATGAGGTTCAGAGAGGCTTGTGTTTATCATGGGGTTTAGAGCGGCCTGTGTTTATCATGGGGTTTAGAGCGGCCTGTGTTTATCATGGGGTTTAGAGCGGCCTGTGTTTATCATGGGGTTTAGAGCGGCCTGTGTTTATCATGGGGTTTAGAGCGGCCTGTGTTTATCATGGGGTTTAGAGCGGCCTGTGTTTATCATGGGGTTTAGAGCGGCCTGTGTTTATCATGGGGTTTAGAAAGGCCTGTGTTTATCATGGGGTTTCAAGGGGCTTGTGTTTATCATGGGGTTTAGAGAGGCATGTGTTTATCATGGGGTTTAGAGGGGCCTGTGTTTATCATGGGGTTTAGAGAGGCCTGTGTTTATCATGGGGTTTAGGGAGGCTTGTGTTTATCGTGGGGTTTAGAGGTGCCTGTGTTAATCGTGGGGTTTAGAGAGGCCTATGTTTATCATGGGGTTTAGAGCGGCCTGTGTTTATCATGGGGTTTAGAGCGGCCTGTGTTTATCAAGGGGTTTAGAGAGACCTGTGTTTATCATGGGGTTTCAAGGGGCTTGTGTTTATCATGGGGTTTAGAGGGGCCTGTGTTTATCATGGGGTTTAGAGGGGCCTGTGTTTATCATGGGGTTTAGAGAGGCCTGTGTTTTTCATGGGATTTAGAGGGGCCTGTGTTTATCATGGGGTTTAGAGGGGCCTGTGTTTATCATGGGAGTTAGAGAGGCTTGTGTTTATCATGGGGGTTAGAGGGGCCTGTGTTTATCATGGGGTTTAAGAGGGGCTTGTGTTTATCATGGGAGTTAGAGTGGCCTGTATTTATCATGGGGTTTAGAGGGGCCTGTGTTTATCGTGGGGTTTAGAGGGGCCTGTGTTTATCATGGGGTTTAGAGGGGCCTGTGTTTATCATGGGAGTTAGAGAGGCCTGTATTTATCATGGGGTTTAAGAGGGGCTTGTGTTTATCATGGGAGTTAGAGAGGCCTGTATTTATCATGGGGTTTAGAGGGGCCTGTGTTTATCATGGGGTTTAGAGGGGCCTGTGTTTATCATGGGGTTTAGAGGGGCCTGTGTTTATCATGGGGGTTAGAGGGGCCTGTGTTTATCATGGGGTTTAGAGGGGCCTGTGTTTATCATGGGGGTTAGAGGGGCCTGTGTTTATCATGTGGTTTAGAGGGGCCTGTGTTTATCATGGGGTTTAGAGGGGCCTGTGTTTATCATGGGGTTTAGAGGGACCTGTGTTTATCATTGGGGTTAGAGAGGCTTGTGTTTATCATGGGGGTTAGAGAGGCTTGTGTTTATCATGGGGGTTAGAGAGGCTTGTGTTTATCATGGGGGTTAGAGAGGCTTGTGTTTATCATGGGGGTTAGAGAGGCTTGTGTTTATCATGGGGGTTAGAGAGGCTTGTGTTTATCATGGGGTTTAGCGGGGCCTGTGTTTATCATGGGGGTTAGAGAGGCTTGTGTTTATCATGGGGTTTAGCGGGGCTTGTGTTTATCATGGGGGTTAGAAAGCTGTTATGACTGCAGCTGATGTTAATGCTGAACAAGCCAGATCTCAGGTTGAAATCTACCTCATCGGATCCTGATCTTATTCTTGTATTGTAGGATTGAAGAGGGAAAGCCACTGAACACAAAAGCACAGAACTCCAGTGATAACTTTTTTAAAATTTGAAGAATTAAAATGTTTATTCAAAGATAGGAAAGGGAAAACTTAAACACACAGGATAAAAGATTCACGGTTAGAAAAATCTTACAAAACCCCAAAATAATTTTAGGTATGCAATAAAACTACCTTTTTCAAAAGAGTCCTTATAGATTCTTATCTAACTTAACCATAAATTCCAGGAAATATTACCCAAACCAAGAAAAATTCCTTTCACTTTGAACAGAAGTACGATCCACAATTTCCCAGAACAACTCCACACTGATGTGGGTTTTCCAATTTGTTTTTCGGGACAAATATTCTCCTGGGCCAAAACTTGAGTTGCTTTTCTTCAATTCAAAGACTTTGCCAGCTTTTCCAGCATATTCCACACACAGGAATTGGCCTTCAGTGGGAATTCCCCACAACAACTCCTTACAGCAGAAATCCTGTTGTCATAAATACCTTTTTCACCCCTTTTATCTTAGCCCTCCACTGGCTTCAAATATCTCCTTGAAAACTCAGTTTCCCAAATATTGAAACCTTTCATGTTCCTATTTCCCCACTATTTTTGAGTCAATAAAATTTTTAAATGCTTGCTCCTGTTTACTCACTGAATCTCCTGTAAAATGCAAACGTTCTTTCCACCTTTGAAACTCCTTTGAAATGCAATAGTTACACATCAATTTCAACACAAATGCAAATTTCAAATCTACTCTTTACTTATAGGTTAAAACCCACTGTATGACCTCATTACAAAATACAAGCTAACTCCTTCCTACACAGAAGGACCTGGGTGTTCTTGTGCATGAAACACGAAAAGTTAGCATGCAAGTGCAGCAAGTAATTAAGAAGGCAAATGGAATTATGGAATTTTGGCCTGTATTGCTAGGAAGTTGGAGTTTAAAAATAGGGAAGTCTTGTTACAACTGTACAGGGTGTTGGTGAGACTGCACCTGGAGTACTGTGGACAGTTTTGGTCCCTGTATTTAAGAAAGGATATACTGGCATTGGAGGCTGCTCAAAACAGATTCACTAAGCTGATGCCTGGGATGAAGGGGCTGACTTATCAAGAACGGCTAAACAGGTTAGGCCTTTATTCATTAGAGATTAGAAGAATGCGAGGTGATCTTATTGAAACATACAAGATTCTGAGGAGGCTTGACAGGGTAGATGTTGAGATGATGTGGGAGAATCTCAAACTAGGGAACATAGTTACAGAATAAGGGGACACTCATTTAAAACTGAAATGCGAAGGAATTTCTTATCTCAGTGGGTAGTGAATGTCTGGAATTCTCTACCCCAGAGAATTGTGGAGGCTAGATCACTGAAAGCATTTAAGGAGGGGGTAGATACATTTTTGAAATTATTGGGGAGTTGAGGGTTATGAGGAGCTGGCACGAAAGAGGAGTTGAGGCCTGGGGTAGATCAGCCATGATCTTATTGAATGGCGGGGCAGGCTTGAGGGGCCGAATGGCCTACTGCTGCTCCTATTTCTTATGTTTGTGTTCTATAGGCAATCTGACTCCAACAGCCTTGCCTTTGACTAACCCTGGCCACCTACAGACACAACTTACCCATACCTACACAGAATAGATACATAACTATAAAATATACACATATCATCACAGGGGAATGTTTATATTGGGGTTTAGAGGGCCTGTGTTTAACTCAGGGTCAGTTTTGCTGTGTCTATTTTTTGATCAGTGTGGCCTACGTTAATCCTGGGGTTTAGAGGGGCCTTGTTTACCTTAAGATTTTGAGGAATCCGCGCTTATCTTTGGATTTGGAGGGGCCGGTGATTAACTTGGGTTATTGTGGAACCTGTGTTTACTTTGGGGTTTAGAGAGCCCTGCGCTATCTTGGGGTATATTTGGAATGCTTTATCTTCTGGGGCCTGTGTTGATTTTGGAGTTTAAAGTTTCCCGTATTTATCTTCGGGTTTAGAGGGGCGCCTGTGTTTAACTTGGGATTTAGAAAGGCCTGTGTTTATCATGGGGTTTAGAAGGGCCTGTGTTTATCTTGGGGTTTAGAAGGGCTTGTGTTTATCTTGGGGTTTAGAAGGGCCTGTGTTTATCATGGGATTTAGAGGGGCTTGTGTTTATCTTGGGGTTTAGAAGGGCCTGTGTTTATCATGGGATTTAGAAGGGCCTGTGTTTATCATGGGGTTTAGAGGGGCCTGTGTTTATCATGGGGTTTAGAGGGCCTGTGTTTATCTTGGGGTTTAGAGGGCCTGTGTTTATCATGGGGTTTAGAGGGCCTGTGTTTATCATGGGGTTTAGAGGGGCCTGTGTTTATCATGGGGTTTAGAGGGGCTTGTGTTTATCATGGGGGTTAGAGGGGCCTGTGTTTATCATGAGGTTTAGAGGGGCCTGTGTTTATCATGGGGTTTAGAGGGGCCTGTATTAAGCAAATAAAACTGAGCCAAGTGTTTAGGGACAGTACCTCAAGTTCCTGAGTGTTTGGTTTTCTGGGGGACACTAGGTCCCCATCGTTGAAGGATTTCTCTTCGTCTTCTTCATGAAGAATGGAGGAGTTCTGTGAGAGCGACCTTGAGAGAAAAAGTGAATCCTGTCAGCAGAGAGACATAGACAGAGAAAGAGAAAGTGAGGGAGAGAGAGAGAAAAGGAGATAGAGGCAGCACAAGAGACAGAGAAATACAGATAGAAGGAGAAACAGAGAGAGAAAAAGAGAAAAAGACAGAGAGAATACTCATACTTTTATGTTAGGAGTGAAGGTTTTACTTACTTGGAAGTGCTTTTCTTCAGCTTGAAGCCTGGGTTGGCACTGTCAGATGCTCTGTCCAGCGGAGACAAGGTGCGCACAGAAAGAGTCCGTCCATCAGGCCCAAAAGAAGACAGAGGACTGGGTGTATGGCCATCTCTAATCAGGTGAACGGGGGGGGCTGACGGTGAAGGAACAAGGGGGCCGTTCAGGGCCTCCAGCAATGAGACAGCCTCATATCCCGAGGGGATGTGGTCGGAGGACTAGAGGAAGGAGCGTACATTTACAATCAGTTACCAAACCGACAGCAAAATCCTGCAGATGTTGGAAATCTGAAATAAAATGCAGAAAATACTGGAATCGCTCAGCAGGTCAGGTAGCAGCTGTGGAGAGAGAGAGGCTGGGATTTTCCGGCCCTGCCAATGGCAGCTAGGCTGGAGGATCCTGCCCAGAGTTAATGGGTGGAATTTCGTTGCAGTAACAGAGGTGCTACCCCTGGGTTGGAGAATTGGGGAGGGGCTCCTTGTTGCTTTACCATGGGAGGTAGGATGCAATTATAAGGTAATCAGGCACTTAGCTGGACAGCATCAGACCTTCCACTCAATCAAGACCCCAGTGGGGGCAGAAATCCCTCCCCCGAGAGCAACTGGCCAATCAGAGGGAACAGAGGCCAATGCCAGTAACACACTGGGGTTTTCACCAGCGATCATAGCTGGATCCCTGGAGAGAATTAAGCGGATCGGGATGGGGAACACCCTAGCAAGTGGAGGGGGGGGTGGTTTCAGATGCAGTGGAGGGTGGGAGCTTTCAGTGGGTCTCATCCTTCCCACTGCTGGATCCCTCAATTGAACACTGTGTGCCTTTGAACAAGATACCCCTTGGTGGGCCATCGGTAAACCAGGCAGAGTTTGCTGGGGGGCTCTCTGGAGGCATGGGAGACTCATGTGAGTCCCAGTAAATCCTGAGCCAGTATTAAACCCAGTTAGGCTCAGGGATAATTGATTTCAAGTGGCTCATTAACAAGCCTCATTACCTTCCCACCACCAGCAGTTGGATTTCCCGCATTCACCCCTACACACCTCGAATTAAATGCGGGACAGACAGATGGACACCCGTGTGCTTCTCAGACCTTACCCACCATCTTGCCTGCTCCAGCAAATTCTGCCCAACATTTCAGGTCAGTGATGGCCCTTGGTCAGAACAACCAAACCAAAGTGAATCAAACCCCAACCCAGCCCGGTCCAACCCAACCCAACCCCGTCCAACCCAACACGGCCCGGCCCAACCCAACCCGGGCCAACCCAACACAGCCCGACCCAACCCAACCCAACCCAACCCAACCCGGTCCAACCCAACATGGCCCAACCCAACCCAACCCGGTCCAACCCAACACGGCCCGACCCAACCCAACCCGACCCAACCCAACCCGGTCCAACCCAACATGGCCCAACCCAACCCAACCCGGTCCAACCCAACACGGCCCGACCCAACCCAACCCGACCCAACCCAACATGGCCCAACCCAACCCAACCCGGGCCAACCCAACACGGCCCGACCCAACCCAACCCAACCCAACACGGCCCGACCCAACCCAACCCAGTCCAACCCAACACGGCCCGGCCCAACCCAACCCGGTCCAACCCAACATGGCCCAACCCAACCCAACCCGGTCCAACCCAACACGGCCCGACCCAACCCAACCCGGTCCAACCCAACACGGCCCGACCCAACCCAACCCCGTCCAACACAACCCAACCCGGCCCAACCCAACATGGCCCAACCCAACCCAACCCGGTCCAACCCAGCACGGCCCGGCCCAACCCAACCCGACCCAACCCAACCCGGTCCAACCCAACCCAACCCGACCCAACCCAACCCGGTCCAACCCAACCCAACCCGACCCAACCCAACCCGGTCCAACCCAACCCAACCCGGTCCAACCCAACATGGCCCAACCCAACCCAACCCGGTCCAACCCAACACGGCCCGGCCCAACCCAACCCGGTCCAACCCAACATGGCCCAACCCAACCCAACCCGGTCCAACCCAACACGGCCCGGCCCAACCCAACCCGGGCCAACCCAACACGGCCCGACCCAACCCAACCCGGGCCAACCCAACCCCGTCCAACCCAACACGGCCCGACCCAACCCAACCCGGTCCAACCCAACCCCGTCAAACCCAACACGGCCCGACCCAACCCAACCCGACCCAACCCAACCCGGTCCAACCCAGCACGGCCCGACCCAACCCAACCCGACCCAACCCAACCCCGTCCAACCCAACATGGCCCAACCCAACCCAACCCGGTCCAACCCAACACGGCCCGACCCAACCCAACCCGACCCAACCCAACCCGGTCCAACCCAACATGGCCCGACCCAACCCAACCCGGGCCAACCCAACACGGCCCGACCCAACCCAACCCGACCCAACCCAACCCGGTCCAACCCAACATGGCCCAACCCAACCCAACCCGGCCCAACCCAACCCGGGCCAACCCAACACGGCCCGACCCAACCCAACCCGGTCCAACCCAACCCCGTCCAACCCAACACGGCCCGACCCAACCCAACCCGGTCCAACCCAACCCCGTCCAACCCAACCCGGTCCAACCCAACACGGCCCGACCCAACCCAACCCAACCCGGTCCAACCCGGTCCAACCCAACCCAACCCGGTCCAACCCAACACGGCCCGACCCAACCCAACCCGACCCAACCCAACCCGGTCCAACCCAACATGGCCCGACCCAACCCAACCCGGGCCAACCCAACACGGCCCGACCCAACCCAACCCAACCCGGTCCAACCCGGTCCAACCCAACCCAACCCGGTCCAACCCAACATGGCCCGACCCAACCCAACCCGGTCCAACCCAACACGGCCCGGCCCAACCCAACCCGACCCAACCCAACACGGCCCGACCCAACACGGCCCGGCCCAACCCAACCCCGTCCAACCCAACATGGTCCAACCCAACCCAACCCGGTCCAACCCAGCACGGCCCAACCCAACCCAACCCGACCCAACCCAACCCGGTCCAACCCAACCCAACCCGGTCCAACCCAACATGGCCCAACCCAACCCCGTCCAACCCAACATGGTCCAACCCAACCCAACCCGACCCAACCCAGCACGGCCCAACCCAACCCAACCCGACCCAACCCAACCCGGTCCAACCCAACATGGCCCAACCCAACCCAACCCGACCCAACCCAACACGGCCCGACCCAACCCAACCCGGCCCAACCCAACCCGGTCCAACCCAACCCAACCCGGCCCAACCCAGCACGGCCCAACCCAACCCAACCCGACCCAACCCAACCCGGTCCAACCCAACCCAACCCGGTCCAACCCAACCCAACCCGGTCCAACCCAACCCGACCCAACCCAACCCGACCCAACCCAACCCCGTCCAACCCAACCCGGTCCAACCCAACACGGCCCGACCCAACCCAACCCAGTCCAACCCAACACGGCCCGGCCCAACCCAACCCGGGCCAACCCAACACGGCCCGGCCCAACCCAACCCGACCCAACCCAACACGGCCCGGCCCAACCCAACCCGACCCAACCCAACCCGGTCCAACCCAACACGGCCCGGCCCAACCCAACCCGACCCAACCCAACCCAGTCCAACCCAACACGGCCCGGCCCAACCCAACCCGGGCCAACCCAACACGGCCCGACCCAACCCAACCCAACCCGGTCCAACCCAGCACGGCCCGACCCAACCCAACCCGACCCAACCCAACCCCGTCCAACCCAACATGGTCCAACCCAACCCAACCCGGTCCAACCCAACACGGCCCGACCCAACCCAACCCGACCCAACCCAACCCCGTCCAACCCAACATGGTCCAACCCAACCCAACCCGGTCCAACCCAATCTGGCCCAACCCAAACCAACCCAACCCTGCCCAGCCCAACCCTACCCGGCCCAACACAAACCAACCCAACCTGGCTCAACCCAACCCAACCCAAACCAGCCCAGCCCAGCCCAACCCGGCCCAACCCAACCCAATCTCGCCTGGCCCAACCCAACCCGGCCCAACCCTCCCCAACCAGGCCCGACCCGATCCAACCCAAGCCAGTTAATAATTTTAACCCAAGAGGCAAAATGACATTGACCCATAGCTTGCTGGCGGTGGCAGAGACTGGTTTCAGTGGGCTGAGGGGTACTGATTCTCATTGATCAGAATGTCCTGTTCTTCTCTGTGTCAAACCCACCTGTACCCAGGCTTCACCACCAGCTTCAAGGTTCTGATTGCAGGTAACATGGGTCTTTTTAATTGTCACCAATTCTACTGCTACTATATTCTGTATGATTTGGTTTCATTTCAGTCCCCCATAATGACAAATATCAGCCCATTCCCTCGAGCAGCAGGTTGGCTCGTGGTCAGGAACCTCCTCCAAACCCACTCCCCACCAGCACACATCCTCAACTCCTGCCACCCCAGGCTTGGTTCAAGATGATGGGTCTGTACACCTGTCCCTCTGTGCTGCCATAACCACAACCCACCGAATGATCATCAGGCTCAGAAATCTGTGATGCGATCATTGGGTTGTAGCCACTCGGGGTCAGAGGGTCCACTTTCTTCCTCATGGCTCTAATCTGCAGGAGAGCGCGGAATGCTGTGTGTGAGAGAGAGAGAAAGGAGTTGGTGAACGGTACCCCTTGCTGGGCCCTTGAAACCCCAGCTCGAGGTTCTTTCCACTCCCACATCACCTTTACATCAACATCCACTGCCCCAAAGAACACTACCCCAGGGACTCCCTTCAACTGGGAGGGAATGAGGAGGGACACCTGGATTACTAAGAGGAACACACTGGTTACACAGGGGGACACGCTGGTTACTTTGGGGAACATACTGATTACTGACGTAAACACGCTGGTTGCTGATGTGAACACACTGGTTACCGAGGGGGAACACACTGGTTACCGAGGGGGAACACACTGGTTACCGAGGGGAACGCGCTGGTTACCGAGGGGAACGCGCTGGTTACCGAGGGGAACGCGCTGGTTACTGATGTCAACACACTGGTTACAGAGGGGAACACACTGGTTACTGAGGGGAACACACTAGTTACTGATGTGAACATACTGGTTACAGAGGGGAACATACTGGTTACAGAGGGGACACACTGGATACCGAGGGGAACACGCTGGTTACTGATGTGAACACGCTGGTTACTGAGGGGAACATGCTGGTTACCGAGGGGAACACGCTGATTACCGAGGGGAACACACTGGTTACTGAGGGGAACACGCTGGTTACTGATGTGAACACGCTGGTTACTGAGGGGAACACACTGGTTACTGAGGGGAACATGCTGGTTAATCTTACGTAAGCGGCAGATTGGGCAGTTGTTGGCCTGGTATCGCAGGGTATCTGCACAGGCATTGCACAGACACAGGTGTCGACATGGTAGGATGAGAGTATCCCGGACATCAGAGAGACACACAACACATTCAGCGCTGTTATCACTGTGCTGATCATCAGCCCCCTGTACAGGCAGAAAGGAAGAGTGAGAAGGTGGAGACAAGGACTGGGAAAGGGGTCGGTGGGGGGAAGGGTGAGGGAAGGGAGAGGGGCAAGGGGGGAGGAAAGGGGGCGATGGAGGGGAGGGGGAAAGAAAAGAGGAGGAAGGTGAAGTGAAGGGGGGTAGGTTAGAGGAGGGGGAGGGAAGGATGATGAGAGGGCGAGGGGAAAGGGGAGAGGGATGGAAGGATGAGGGGACGGGATGTTGGAGGGAAGCTTGTGGGCAAGGGGAGAGGAGAATAAGGGTGGAGAAGGGGGAGGAGAGGGTGAGGGCTGGGGGAGGGGAGAGTGAGGCGGTGTGGAAGGGAGAGGGTAAGGGGTAGGGGAGTGGAAGGGGAGAGTGAGTGGTGGGGGGGGGGGCGGGAGAGTGAGTGGGAGGGCAGGGTGAGGGGGTTGGGAAGGGGGAGGGTTGGTAGAGGGGGTGGAGAAGAGGGAGGGGCGGTTGAGGGGATGGGGAGGGCAGGTTGTGGGGGTGGGGAGATTGAGGGTGTGGGGGTGGGGAGGTTGAGGGTGTGGGGGTGGGGAGGTTGTGGGGGTGGGGAGGTTGAGGGTGTGGGGGTGGGGAGGTTGAGGGTGTGGGGGAGGGCAGGTTGAGGGGGTGGGGAGGTTGAGGATGTGGGGGTGGGGAGATTGAGGGTGTGGGGGTGGGGAGGTTGAGGGTGTGGGGGTGGGGAGATTGAGGGTGTGCGGGTGGGGAGGTTGAGGGTGTGGGGGTGGGGAGGTTGAGGGTGTGGGGGTGGGGAGGTTGAGGGTGTGGGGGAGGGCAGGTTGAGGGGGTGGCGAGGTTGAGGGGGTGGGGAGGTTGAGGGTGTGGGGGTGGGGAGGTTGTGGGGGTGGGGGAGGGCAGGTCGAGGGGGTGGGGAGGTTGAGGGGGTGGGGAGGTTGAGGGTGTGGGGGTGGGGATGTTGAGGGTGTGGGGGAGGGCAGGTTGAGGGGGTGGGGAGGTTGAGGGTGTGGGGGTGGGGAGGTTGTGGGGGTGGGGGAGGGCAGGTCGAGGGGGTGGGGAGGTTGAGGGTGTGGGGGTGGGGAGGTTGAGGGTGTGGGGGAGGGCAGGTTGAGGGGGTGGGGAGGTTGAGGGGGTGGGGAGGTTGTGGGGGTGGGGAGGTTGTGGGGGGTGGGGAGGTTGAGGGGGTGGGGAGGTTGTGGGGGTGGGGAGGTTGAGGGGGTGGGGAGGTTGAGGGTGTGGGGAGGTTGAGGGTGTGGGGGAGGGCAGGTTGAGGGGGTGGGGAGGTTGTGGGGGTGGGGGAGGGCAGGTCAAGGGGGTGGGGAGGTTGAGGGTGTGGGGGTGGGGAGGTTGAGGGTGTGGGGGAGGGCAGGTTGAGGGGGTGGGGAGGTTGAGGGGGTGGGGAGGTTGAGGGGGTGGGGAGGTTGTGGGGGTGGGGAGGTTGAGGGGGTGGGGGAGGGCAGGTTGAGGGGGTGGGGAGGTTGAGGGTGTGGGGGTGGGGAGGTTGAGGGTGTGGGGGTGGGGAGGTTGAGGGTGTGGGGGAGGGCAGGTTGAGGGGGTGGGGAGGTTGAGGGGGTGGGGAGGTTGTGGGGGTGGGGAGGTTGAGGGTGTGGGGGTGGGGAGGTTGAGGGGGTGGGGGTGGGGAGGTTGTGGGGATGGGGAGGTTGAGGGGGTGGGGAGGTTGTGGGGGAGGGCAGGTTGAGGGGGTGGGGGAGGGCAGGTTGAGGGGGTGGGGAGGTTGAGGGGGTGGGGAGGTTGTGGGGGTGGGGAGGTTGAGGGGGTGGGGAGGTTGAGGGGGTGGGGGAGGGCAGGTTGAGGGGGTGGGGAGGTTGAGGGGGTGGGGAGGTTGTGGGGGTGGGGAGGTTGTGGGGGTGGGGAGGTTGAGGGGGTGGGGAGGTTGAGGGTGTGGGGGAGGTTGTGGGGTGGGGGAGGGCAGGTTGAGGGGGTGGGGAGGTTGTGGGGGTGGGGGAGGGCAGGTTGAGGGGGTGGGGAGGTTGAGGGTGTGGGGGTGGGGAGGTTGAGGGGGTGGGGAGGTTGAGGGTGTGGGGGTGGGGAGGTTGAGGGTGTGGGGGAGGGCAGGTTGAGGGGGTGGGGAGGTTGAGGGTGTGGGGGTGGGGAGGTTGAGGGTGTGGGGGTGGGGAGGTTGTGGGGGTGGGGAGGTTGTGGGGGTGGGGGAGGTTGAGGGGGTGGGGGTGGGGAGGTTGTGGGGGTGGGGAGGTTGTGGGGGTGGGGAGATTGTGGGGGTGGGGGAGGTTGAGGGGGTGGGGAGGTTGTGGGGGTGGGGAGGTTGTGGGGGTGGGGGAGGTTGAGGGGGTGGGGGTGGGGAGGTTGTGGGGGTGGGGGAGGGCAGGTTGAGGGGGTGGGGAGGTTGAGGGGGTGGGGGTGGGGAGGTTGAGGGGGTGGGGGTGGGGAGGTTGAGGGGGTGGGGAGGTTGAGGGGGTGGGGGTGGGGAGGTTGAGGGGGTGGGGAGGTTGAGGGGGTGGGGGTGGGGAGGTTGAGGGGCTGGGGAGGTTGATGGGGTGGGGAGGTTGAGGGGGTGGGGGTGGGGAGGTTGAGGGGGTGGGGAGGTTGAGGGGGTGGGGAGGTTGTGGGGGAGGGCAGGTTGAGGGGGTGGGGGAGGGCAGGTTGAGGGGGTGGGGAGGTTGAGGGGGTGGGGAGGTTGTGGGGGTGGGGAGGTTGAGGGGGTGGGGAGGTTGAGGGGGTGGGGGAGGGCAGGTTGAGGGGGTGGGGAGGTTGAGGGGGTGGGGAGGTTGAGGGGGTGGGGAGGTTGTGGGGGTGGGGAGGTTGAGGGGGTGGGGAGGTTGAGGGGGTGGGGAGGTTGTGGGGGTGGGGAGGTTGAGGGTGTGGGGGAGGGCAGGTTGAGGGGGTGGGGAGGTTCTGGGGGTGGGGGAGGGCAGGTTGAGGGGGTGGGGAGGTTGAGGGTGTGGGGGTGGGGAGGTTGAGGGGGTGGGGAGGTTGAGGGTGTGGGGGTGGGGAGGTTGAGGGTGTGGGGGAGGGCAGGTTGAGGGGGTGGGGAGGTTGAGGGTGTGGGGGAGGGCAGGTTGAGGGGGTGGGGAGGTTGTGGGGGTGGGGGAGGGCAGGTTGAGGGGGTGGGGAGGTTGTGGGTGTGGGGGTGGGGAGGTTGTGGGGGTGGGGAGGTTGTGGGGGTGGGGGAGGTTGAGGGGGTGGGGGTGGGGAGGTTGTGGGGGTGGGGAGGTTGTGGGGGTGGGGAGGTTGTGGGGGTGGGGAGATTGTGGGGGTGGGGGAGGTTGAGGGGGTGGGGAGGTTGTGGGGGTGGGGAGGTTGTGGGGGTGGGGGAGGTTGAGGGGGTGGGGGTGGGGAGGTTGTGGGGGTGGGGGAGGGCAGGTTGAGGGGGTGGGGAGGTTGAGGGGGTGGGGGTGGGGAGGTTGAGGGGGTGGGAAGGTTGAGGGGGTGGGGGTGGGGAGGTTGAGGGGGTGGGGAGGTTGAGGGGGTGGGGAGGTTGAGGGGGTGGGGAGGTTGAGGGGGTGGGGGTGGGGAAGTTGAGGGGGTGGGGGTGGGGAGGTGAGGGGGTGGGGAGGTTGAGGGGGTGGGGAGGTTGAGGGGGTGGGGGTGGGGAGGTTGAGGGGGTGGGAGGTTGAGGGGGTGGGGGTGGGGAGGTTGAGGGGGTGGGGAGGTTGAGGGTGTGGGGGTGGGGAGGTTGTGGGGTGGGGAGGTTGAGGGGGTGGGGAGGTTGTGGGGGTGGGGAGGTTGTGGCGTGGGGAGGTTGAGGGGGTGGGGGTGGGGAGGTTGAGGGGGTGGGGAGGTTGAGGGGGTGGGGAGGTTGTGGGGGTGGGGAGGTTGTGGGGTGGGGAGGTTGAGGGGGTGGGGGTGGGGAGGTTGGGGGGGGGGGAGGTTGTGGGGGTGGGGAGGTTGAGCGGGTGGGGAGGTTGAGGGGGTGGGGAGGTTGAGGGGGTGGGGAGGTTGAGGGGGTGGGGAGGTTGTGGGGTGTGGAGGTTGAGGGGGTGGGGAGGTTGAGTGGGTGGGGGTGGGGAGGTTGAGGGGGTGGGGAGGTTGAGGGGGTGGGGGTGGGGAGGTTGAGGGGGTGGGGAGGTTGAGGGGGTGGGGGTGGGGAGGTTGAGGGGGTGGGGAGGTTGAGGGGGTGGGGAGGTTGAGGGGGTGGGGAGGTTGAGGGGGTGGGGGTGGGGAGGTTGAGGGGGTGGGGAGGTTGAGGGGGTGGGGGTGGGGAGGTTGAGGGGGTGGGGAGGTTGAGGGGGTGGGGGTGGGGAGGTTGAGGGGGTGGGGAGGTTGAGGGGGTGGGGGTGGGGAGGTTGAGGGGGTGGGCAGGTTGAGGGGGTGGGGAGGTTGAGGGGGTGGGGGTGGGAAGGTTGAGGGGGTGGGCAGGTTGAGGGGGTGGGGAGGTTGTGGGGGTGGGGGTGGGGAGGTTGAGGGGGTGGGGAGGTTGAGGGGGTGGGGAGGTTGTGGGGGTGGGGGTGGGGAGGTTGAGGGGGTGGGGAGGTTGTGGGGGTGGGGGTGGGGAGGTTGAGGGGGTGGGGAGGTTGAGGGGGTGGGGAGGTTGAGGGCGTGGGGGTGGGGAGGTTGAGGGGGTGGGGAGGTTGAGGGGGTGGGGAGGTTGAGGGCGTGGGGGTGGGGAGGTTGTGGGGGTGGGGAGGTTGAGGGGGTGGGGAGGTTGAGGGGGTGGGGAGGTTGTGGGGGTGGGGAGGTTGAGGGTGTGGGGGAGGGCAGGTTGAGGGGGTGGGGAGGTTGTGGGGTGGGGGTGGGCAGGTTGAGGGGGTGGGGAGGTTGAGGGGGTGGGGGTGGGGAGGTTGAGGGGGTGGGGGTGGGGAGGTTGTGGGGGTGGGGAGGTTGAGGGGTTGGGGGTGGGGAGGTTGTGGGGGTGGGGAGGTTGTGGGGTGGGGAGGTTGAGGGGGTGGGGGTGGGGAGGTTGTGGGGGTGGGGAGGTTGAGGGGGTGGGGGTGGGGAGGTTGTGGGGGTGGGGAGGTTGTGGGGGTGGGGGAGGGCAGGTTGAGGGGGTGGGGGAGGGCAGGTTGAGGGGGTGGGGGAGGGCAGGTTGAGGGGGTGGGGGTGGGGAGGTTGAGGGGGTGGGGGTGGGGAGGTTGAGGGGGTGGGGAAGGGCAGGTTGAGGGGGTGGGGGAGGGCAGGTTGAGGGGGTGGGGGTGGGGAGGTTGAGGGGGTGGGGGTGGGGAGGTTGAGGGGTGGGGAGGTTGAGGGTGTGGGGGTGGGGAGGTTGTGGGGGTGGGGGAGGACAGGTCGAGGGGGTGGGGAGGTTGAGGGTGTGGGGAGGTTGAGGGTGTGGGGGTGGGGAGTTTGAGGGTGTGGGGGAGGGCAGGTTGAGGGGGTGGGGAGGTTGAGGGTGTGGGGGTGGGGAGGTTGTGGGGGTGGGGGAGGGCAGGTCGAGGGGGTGGGGAGGTTGAGGGTGTGGGGGTGGGGAGGTTGAGGGTGTGGGGGAGGGCAGGTTGAGGGGGTGGGGAGGTTGAGGGGGTGGGGAGGTTGTGGGGGGTGGGAGGTTGTGGGGGGTGGGGAGGTTGTGGGGGTGGGGAGGTTGAGGGGGTGGGGAGGTTGAGGGGGTGGGGAGGTTGAGGGTGTGGGGGAGGGCAGGTTGAGGGGGTGGGGAGGTTGTGGGGGTGGGGGAGGGCAGGTCAAGGGGGTGGGGAGGTTGAGGGTGTGGGGGTGGGGAGGTTGAGGGTGTGGGGGAGGGCAGGTTGAGGGGGTGGGGAGGTTGAGGGGGTGGGGAGGTTGAGGGGGTGGGGGAGGGCAGGTTGAGGGGGTGGGGAGGTTGAGGGTGTGGGGGTGGGGAGGTTGAGGGTGTGGGGGTGGGGAGGTTGAGGGTGTGGGGGAGGGCAGTTTGAGGGGGTGGGGAGGTTGAGGGGGTGGGGAGGTTGTGGGGGTGGGGAGGTTGTGGGGGGTGGGAGGTTGAGGGGGTGGGGAGGTTGTGGGGGAGGGCAGGTTGAGGGGGTGGGGAGGTTGTGGGGGTGGGGGAGGGCAGGTTGAGGGGGTGGGGAGGTTGAGGGTGTGGGGGTGGGAAGGTTGAGGGGGTGGGGAGGTTGTGGGGGTGGGGAGGTTGAGGGTGTGGGGGGTGGGGAGGTTGAGGGGGTGGGGAGGTTGAGGGTGTGGGGAGGTTGTGGGGGTGGGGAGGTTGAGGGTGTGGGGGTGGGGAGGTTGAGGGTGTGGGGGAGGGCAGGTCGAGGGGGTGGGGAGGTTGAGGGTGTGGGGGTGGGGAGGTTGAGGGTGTGGGGGAGGGCAGGTTGAGGGGGTGGGGAGGTTGAGGGGGTGGGGAGGTTGTGGGGGTGGGGAGGTTGTGGGGGTGGGGAGGTTGAGGGGGTGGGGAGGTTGTGGGGGAGGGCAGGTTGAGGGGTTGGGGAGGTTGAGGGTGTGGGGAGGTTGAGGGTGTGGGGGTGGGGAGGTTGAGGGTGTGGGGGAGGGCAGGTTGAGGGGGTGGGGAGGTTGAGGGTGTGGGGGTGGGGAGGTTGTGGGGGTGGGGGAGGGCAGGTCGAGGGGGTGGGGAGGTTGAGGGTGTGGGGGTGGGGAGGTTGAGGGTGTGGGGGAGGGCAGGTTGAGGGGGTGGGGAGGTTGAGGGGGTGGGGAGGTTGTGGGGGTGGGGAGGTTGTGGGGGTGGGGAGGTTGAGGGGGTGGGGAGGTTGAGGGGGTGGGGAGGTTGAGGGGGTGGGGGAGGGCAGGTTGAGGGGGGTGGGGAGGTTGTGGGGGTGGGGGAGGGCAGGTCAAGGGGGTGGGGAGGTTGAGGGTGTGGGGGTGGGGAGGTTGAGGGTGTGGGGGAGGGCAGGTTGAGGGGGTGGGGAGGTTGAGGGGGTGGGGAGGTTGAGGGGGTGGGGGAGGGCAGGTTGAGGGGGTGGGGAGGTTGAGGGTGTGGGGGGTGGGGAGGTTGAGGGTGTGGGGGTGGGGAGGTTGAGGGTGTGGGGGAGGGCAGGTTGAGGGGGTGGGGAGGTTGAGGGGGTGGGGAGGTTGTGGGGGTGGGGAGGTTGTGGGGGTGGGGAGGTTGAGGGGGTGGGGAGGTTGTGGGGGAGGGCAGGTTGAGGGGGTGGGGAGGTTGTGGGGGTGGGGGAGGGCAGGTTGAGGGGGTGGGGAGGTTGAGGGTGTGGGGGTGGGGAGGTTGAGGGGGTGGGGAGGTTGTGGGGGTGGGGAGGTTGAGGGTGTGGGGGTGGGGAGGTTGAGGGGGTGGGGAGGTTGAGGGTGTGGGGAGGTTGTGGGGGTGGGGAGGTTGAGGGTGTGGGGGTGGGGAGGTTGAGGGTGTGGGGGAGGGCAGGTCGAGGGGGTGGGGAGGTTGAGGGTGTGGGGGTGGGGAGGTTGAGGGTGTGGGGGAGGGCAGGTTGAGGGGGTGGGGAGGTTGAGGGGGTGGGGAGGTTGTGGGGGTGGGGAGGTTGTGGGGGTGGGGAGGTTGAGGGGGTGGGGAGGTTGTGGGGGAGGGCAGGTTGAGGGGGTGGGGGAGGGCAGGTTGAGGGGGTGGGGAGGTTGTGGGGGTGGGGAGGTTGAGGGGGTGGGGAGGTTGAGGGGGTGGGGGAGGGCAGGTTGAGGGGGTGGGGAGGTTGAGGGGGTGGGGAGGTTGAGGGGGTGGGGAGGTTGTGGGGGTGGGGAGGTTGTGGGGGTGGGGAGGTTGTGGGGGTGGGGAGGTTGAGGGGGTGGGGAGGTTGTGGGGGTGGGGAGGTTGAGGGTGTGGGGGAGGGCAGGTTGAGGGGGTGGGGAGGTTGTGGGGGTGGGGGAGGGCAGGTTGAGGGGGTGGGGAGGTTGAGGGTGTGGGGGTGGGGAGGTTGAGGGGGTGGGGAGGTTGAGGGTGTGGGGGTGGGGAGGTTGAGGGTGTGGGGGAGGGCAGGTTGAGGGGGCGGGGAGGTTGAGGGTGTGGGGGTGGGGAGGTTGAGGGTGTGGGGGTGGGGAGGTTGTGGGGGTGGGGAGGTTGTGGGGGTGGGGAGGTTGTGGGGGTGGGGGAGGTTGAGGGGGTGGGGGTGGGGAGGTTGTGGGGGTGGGGAGTTTGTGGGGGTGGGGAGGTTGTGGGGGTGGGAGGTTGTGGGGGTGGGGAGATTGTGGGGGTGGGGGAGGTTGAGGGGGTGGGGGAGGTTGAGGGGGTGGGGAGGTTGTGGGGGTGGGGAGGTTGTGGGGGTGGGGGAGGTTGTGGGGGTGGGGGAGGTTGAGGGGGTGGGGGTGGGGAGGTTGTGGGGGTGAGGGAGGGCAGGTTGAGGGGGTGGGGAGGTTGAGGGGGTGGGGGTGGGGAGGTTGAGGGGGTGGGGAGGTTGAGGGGGTGGGGGTGGGGAGGTTGAGGGGGTGGGGAGGTTGAAGGGGTGGGGAGGTTGAGGGGGTGGGGGTGGGGAGGTTGAGGGGGTGGGGAGGTTGAGGGGGTGGGGAGGTTGTGGGGGTGGGGAGGTTGAGGGGGTGGGGAGGTTGAGGGGGTGGGGGAGGGCAGGTTGAGGGGGTGGGGAGGTTGAGGGGGTGGGGAGGTTGTGGGGGTGGGGAGGTTGTGGGGGTGGGGAGGTTGAGGGGGTGGGGAGGTTGTGGGGGTGGGGAGGTTGAGGGTGTGGGGGAGGGCAGCGTGAGGGGGTGGGGAGGTTGTGGGGGTGGGGGAGGGCAGGTTGAGGGGGGTGGGGAGGTTGAGGGTGTGGGGGGTGGGGAGGTTGAGGGGGTGGGGAGGTTGAGGGTGTGGGGGTGGGGAGGTTGAGGGTGTGGGGGAGGGCAGGTTGAGGGGGTGGGGAGGTTGAGGGTGTGGGGGTGGGGAGGTTGAGGGGGTGGGGAGGTTGTGGGGGTGGGGGAGGGCAGGTCGAGGGGGTGGGAGGTTGAGGGTGTGGGGGGTGGGGAGGTTGAGGGTGTGGGGGAGGGCAGGTTGAGGGGGTGGGGAGGTTGTGGGGGTGGGGGAGGGCAGGTTGAGGGGGTGGGGAGGTTGTGGGTGTGGGGGTGGGGAGGTTGAGGGTGTGGGGGAGGGCAGGTTGAGGGGGGTGGGGAGGTTGTGGGGGTGGGGGAGGGCAGGTTGAGGGGGTGGGGAGGTTGTGGGTGTGGGGGTGGGGAGGTTGTGGGGGTGGGGAGGTTGTGGGGGTGGGGGAGGTTGAGGGGGTGGGGGTGGGGAGGTTGAGGGGGTGGGGAGGTTGTGGGGGTGGGGAGGTTGTGGGGGTGGGGAGATTGTGGGGGTGGGGAGATTGTGGGGGTGGGGGAGGTTGAGGGGGTGGGGAGGTTGTGGGGGTGGGGAGGTTGTGGGGGTGGGGGAGGTTGAGGGGGTGGGGGTGGGGAGGTTGTGGGGGTGGGGGAGGGCAGGTTGAGGGGGTGGGGAGGTTGAGGGGGTGGGGGTGGGGAGGTTGAGGGGGTGGGGAGGTTGAGGGGGTGGGGGTGGGGAGGTTGAGGGGGTGGGGAGGTTGTGGGGGTGGGGAGGTTGAAGGGGTGGGGAGGTTGAGGGGGTGGGGGTGGGGAGGTTGAGGGGGTGGGGGTGGGGAGGTTGAGGGGGTGGGGAGGTTGAGGGGGTGGGGAGGTTGAGGGGGTGGGGAGGTTGAAGGGGTGGGGAGGTTGAGGGGGTGGGGGTGGGGAGGTTGAGGGGTGGGGGTGGGGAGGTTGAGGGGGTGGGGAGGTTGAGGGGGTGGGGAGGTTGAGGGGGTGGGGGTGGGGAGGTTGTGGGGTGGGGAGGTTGAGGGGGTGGGGAGGTTGTGGGGGTGGGGAGGTTGTGGGGTGGGGAGGTTGAGGGGGTGGGGGTGGGGAGGTTGAGGGGGTGGGGAGGTTGAGGGGGTGGGGAGGTTGTGGGGGTGGGGAGGTTGTGGGGTGGGAGGTTGAGGGGGTGGGGGTGGGGAGGTTGAGGGGGTGGGGAGGTTGAGGGGGTGGGGAGGTTGAGGGGGTGGGGAGGTTGTGGGTGTGGGGAGGTTGAGGGGGTGGGGAGGTTGAGGGGGTGGGGAGGTTGAGGGGGTGGGGAGGTTGTGGGGTGTGGAGGTTGAGGGGGTGGGGAGGTTGAGGGGGTGGGGAGGTTGAGTGGGTGGGGGTGGGGAGGTTGAGGGGGTGGGGAGGTTGAGGGGGTGGGGGTGGGGAGGTTGAGGGGGTGGGGAGGTTTGAGGGGGTGGGGGTGGGGAGGTTGAGGGGGTGGGGAGGTTGAGGGGGTGGGGAGGTTGAGGGGGTGGGGGTGGGGAGGTTGAGGGGGGTGGGGAGGTTGAGGGGGTGGGGGTGGGGAGGTTGAGGGGGTGGGGAGGTTGAGGGGGTGGGGGTGGGGAGGTTGAGGGGGTGGGGAGGTTGAGGGGGTGGGGTTGGGGAGGTTGAGGGGGTGGGGAGGTTGAGGGGGTGGGGGTGGGGAGGTTGAGGGGGTGGGCAGGTTGAGGGGGTGGGGAGGTTGAGGGGGTGGGGAGGTTGAGGGGGTGGGGAGGTTGAGGGCGTGGGGGTGGGGAGGTTGAGGGGGTGGGGAGGTTGAGGGGGTGGGGAGGTTGAGGGCGTGGGGGTGGGGAGGTTGTGGGGGTGGGGAGGTTGAGGGGGTGGGGAGGTTGAGGGGGTGGGGAGGTTGAGGGGGTGGGGAGGTTGAGGGGGTGGGGAGGTTGTGGGGTGGGGGTGGGGAGGTTGAGGGGGTGGGGGTGGGGAGGTTGAGGGGGTGGGGAGAGGGCAGGTTGAGGGGGTGGGGGTGGGGAGGTTGAGGGGGTGGGGGGTGGGGAGGTTGAGGGGGTGGGGGAGGGCAGGTTGAGGGGGTGGGGGAGGGCAGGTTGAGGGGGTGGGGGAGGGCAGGTTGAGGGGGTGGGGGTGGGGAGGTTGAGGGGGTGGGGGTGGGGAGGTTGAGGGGGTGGGGGTGGGGAGGTTGAGGGGGTGGGGGAGGGCAGGTTGAGGGGGTGGGGGTGGGGAGGTTGAGGGGTGGGGAGGTTGAGGGGGTGGGGAGGTTGAGGGGGTGGGGAGGTTGTGGGGGTGGGGAGGTTGTGGGGGTGGGGAGGTTGTGGGGGTGGGGAGGTTGAGGGGGTGGGGAGGTTGTGGGGGTGGGGAGGTTGAGGGTGTGGGGGAGGGCAGGTTGAGGGGGTGGGGAGGTTGTGGGGGTGGGGGAGGGCAGGTTGAGGGGGTGGGGAGGTTGAGGGTGTGGGGGTGGGGAGGTTGAGGGGGTGGGGAGGTTGAGGGTGTGGGGGTGGGGAGGTTGAGGGTGTGGGGGAGGGCAGGTTGAGGGGGCGGGGAGGTTGAGGGTGTGGGGTTGGGGAGGTTGAGGGTGTGGGGGTGGGGAGGTTGTGGGGGTGGGGAGGTTGTGGGGGTGGGAGGTTGTGGGGGTGGGGAGATTGTGGGGGCGGGGGAGGTTGAGGGGGTGGGGGAGGTTGAGGGGGTGGGGAGGTTGTGGGGGTGGGGAGGTTGTGGGGGTGGGGGAGGTTGTGGGGGTGGGGGAGGTTGAGGGGGTGGGGGTGGGGAGGTTGTGGGGGTGAGGGAGGGCAGGTTGAGGGGGTGGGGAGGTTGAGGGGGTGGGGGTGGGGAGGTTGAGGGGGTGGGGAGGTTGAGGGGGTGGGGGTGGGGAGGTTGAGGGGGTGGGGAGGTTGAAGGGGTGGGGAGGTTGAGGGGGTGGGGGTGGGGAGGTTGAGGGGGTGGGGAGGTTGTGGGGGTGGGGCGGTTGAGGGGGTGGGGAGGTTGAGGGGGTGGGGGAGGGCAGGTGAGGGGGTGGGGAGGTTGAGGGGGTGGGGAGGTTGTGGGGGTGGGGAGGTTGTGGGGGTGGGGAGGTTGAGGGGGTGGGGAGGTTGTGGGGGTGGGGAGGATGAGGGTGTGGGGGAGGGCAGCGTGAGGGGGTGGGGAGGTTGTGGGGGTGGGGGAGGGCAGGTTGAGGGGGTGGGGAGGTTGAGGGTGTGGGGGTGGGGAGGTTGAGGGGGGTGGGGAGGTTGAGGGTGTGGGGGTGGGGAGGTTGAGGGTGTGGGGGAGGGCAGGTTGAGGGGGGTGGGGAGGTTGAGGGTGTGGGGGTGGGGAGGTTGAGGGGGTGGGGAGGTTGTGGGGGTGGGGGAGGGCAGGTCGAGGGGGTGGGGAGGTTGAGGGTGTGGGGGTGGGGAGGTTGAGGGTGTGGGGGAGGGCAGGTTGAGGGGGTGGGGAGGTTGTGGGGGTGGGGGAGGGCAGGTTGAGGGGGTGGGGAGGTTGTGGGTGTGGGGGTGGGGAGGTTGAGGGTGTGGGGGAGGGCAGGTTGAGGGGGTGGGGAGGTTGTGGGGGTGGGGGAGGGCAGGTTGAGGGGGTGGGGAGGTTGTGGGTGTGGGGGTGGGAGGTTGTGGGGGTGGGGAGGTTGTGGGGGTGGGGGAGGTTGAGGGGGTGGGGGTGGGGAGGTTGAGGGGGTGGGGAGGTTGTGGGGGTGGGGAGGTTGTGGGGGTGGGGAGATTGTGGGGGTGGGGAGATTGTGGGGGTGGGGGAGGTTGAGGGGGTGGGGAGGTTGTGGGGGTGGGGAGGTTGTGGGGGTGGGGAGGTTGAGGGGGTGGGGGTGGGGAGGTTGTGGGGGTGGGGGAGGGCAGGTTGAGGGGGTGGGGAGGTTGAGGGGGTGGGGGTGGGGAGGTTGAGGGGGTGGGGAGGTTGAGGGGGTGGGGGTGGGGAGGTTGAGGGGGTGGGAGGTTGTGGGGGTGGGGAGGTTGAAGGGGTGGGGAGGTTGAGGGGGTGGGGTGGGGAGGTTGAGGGGGTGGGGGTGGGGAGGTTGAGGGGGTGGGGAGGTTGAGGGGGTGGGGAGGTTGAAGGGGTGGGAGGTTGAGGGGGTGGGGGTGGGGAGGTTGAGGGGTGGGGGTGGGGAGGTTGAGGGGGTGGGAGGTTGAGGGGGTGGGGAGGTTGAGGGGGTGGGGGGTGGGGAGGTTGTGGGGTGGGGAGGTTGAGGGGGTGGGGAGGTTGTGGGGGTGGGGAGGTTGTGGGGGTGGGGAGGTTGAGGGGGTGGGGGTGGGGAGGTTGAGGGGGTGGGAGGTTGAGGGGGTGGGGAGGTTGTGGGGGTGGGGAGGTTGTGGGGTGGGGAGGTTGAGGGGGTGGGGGTGGGGAGGTTGAGGGGGTGGGGAGGTTGAGGGGGTGGGGAGGTTGAGGGGGTGGGGAGGTTGTGGGTGTGGGGAGGTTGAGGGGGTGGGGAGGTTGAGGGGGTGGGGAGGTTGAGGGGGTGGGGAGGTTGTGGGGTGTGGAGGTTGAGGGGGTGGGGAGGTTGAGGGGGTGGGGAGGTTGAGTGGGTGGGGGTGGGGAGGTTGAGGGGGTGGGGAGGTTGAGGGGGTGGGGGTGGGGAGGTTGAGGGGGTGGGGAGGTTGAGGGGGTGGGGGTGGGGAGGTTGAGGGGGTGGGGAGGTTGAGGGGGTGGGGAGGTTGAGGGGGTGGGGGTGGGGAGGTTGAGGGGGTGGGGAGGTTGAGGGGGTGGGGGTGGGGAGGTTGAGGGGGTGGGGAGGTTGAGGGGGTGGGGGTGGGGAGGTTGAGGGGGTGGGGAGGTTGAGGGGGTGGGGTTGGGGAGGTTGAGGGGGTGGGGAGGTTGAGGGGGTGGGGGTGGGGAGGTTGAGGGGGTGGGCAGGTTGAGGGGGTGGGGAGGTTGAGGGGGTGGGGAGGTTGAGGGGGTGGGGAGGTTGAGGGCGTGGGGGTGGGGAGGTTGAGGGGGTGGGGAGGTTGAGGGGGTGGGGAGGTTGAGGGCGTGGGGGTGGGGAGGTTGTGGGGGTGGGGAGGTTGAGGGGGTGGGGAGGTTGAGGGGGTGGGGAGGTTGAGGGGGTGGGGAGGTTGAGGGGGTGGGGAGGTTGTGGGGTGGGGGTGGGGAGGTTGAGGGGGTGGGGGTGGGGAGGTTGAGGGGGTGGGGGTGGGGAGGTTGAGGGGGTGGGGGAGGGCAGGTTGAGGGGGTGGGGGAGGGCAGGTTGAGGGGGTGGGGGAGGGCAGGTTGAGGGGGTGGGGGTGGGGAGGTTGAGGGGGTGGGGGTGGGGAGGTTGAGGGGGTGGGGGTGGGGAGGTTGAGGGGGTGGGGGAGGGCAGGTTGAGGGGGTGGGGGTGGGGAGGTTGAGGGGGTGGGGGTGGGGAGGTTGAGGGGTGGGGAGGTTGAGGGGGTGGGGAGGTTGTGGGGTGGGGATGTTGAGGGGGTGGGGAGGTTGTGGGGTGGGGAGGTTGAGGGGGTGGGGAGGTTGAGGGGGTGGGGAGGTTGTGGGGGTGGGGAGGTTGAGGGGGTGGGGGGAGGGCAGGTTGAGGGGGTGGGGGGAGGGCAGGTTGAGGGCGTGGGGAGGTTGAGGGTGTGGGGAGGTTGAGGGGGTGGGGAGGTTGTGGGGGTGGGGAGGTTGAGGGGGTGGGGAGGTTGAGGGGGTGGGGGTGGGGGGGTTGAGGGGGGTGGGGAGGTTGAGGGGGTGGGGGAGGGCAGGTTGAGGGGGTGGGGGAGGGCAGGTTGAGGGGGTGGGGGAGGGCAGGTTGAGGGGGTGGGGGTGGGGAGGTTGAGGGGGTGGGGAGGTTGAGGGGGTGGGGAGGTTGTGGGGGTGGGGAGGTTGAGGGGGTGGGGAGGTTGAGGGGGTGGGGAGGTTGAGGGGGTGGGCAGGTTGAGGGGGTGGGGGAGGGCAGGTTGAGGGGGTGGGGGAGGGCAGGTTGAGGGGGTGGGCAGGTTGAGGGGGAGGGCAGGTTGAGGGGGTGGGGAGGTTGTGGGGGTGGGGAGGTTGTGGGGGTGGGGAGGTTGAGGGGGTGGGGAGGTTGAGGGGGTGGGGAGGTTGTGGGGGTGGGGAGGTTGAGGGGGTGGGGAGGTTGAGGGGGTGGGGAGGTTGTGGGGGTGGGGAGGTTGAGGGTGTGGGCAGTTTGAGGGGGTGGGGAGGTTGTGGGGGTGGGGAGGTTGAGGGGGTGGGGAGGTTGAGGGGGTGGGGAGGTTGTGGGGGTGGGGAGGTTGAGGGGGTGGGCAGGTTGAGGGGGTGGGGAGATTGTGGGGGTGGGGAGGTTGAGGGGGTGGGGAGGTTGAGGGGGTGGGAAGGTTGAGGGGGTGGGGAGGTTGAGGGGGAGGGCAGGTTGAGGGGGTGGGGAGGTTGTGGGGGTGGGGAGGTTGTGGGGGTGGGGAGGTTGAGGGGGTGGGGAGGTTGAGGGGGTGGGGAGGTTGAGGGGGTGGGGGTGGGCAGGTTGAGGGGGTGGGGGAGGGCAGGTTGAGGGGGTGGGGAGGTTGAGGGGGTGGTGAGGTTGAGGGGGTGGGGAGGTTGTGGGGGTGGGGAGGTTGAGGGGGAGGGCAGGTTGAGGGGGTGGGGAGGTTGAGGGGGTGGGCAGGTTGAGGGGGTGGGGAGGTTGAGGGGGAGGGCAGGTTGAGGGGGTGGGGAGGTTGAGGGGGTGGGGAGGTTGTGGGGGTGGGGAGGTTGAGGGGGTGGGCAGGTTGAGGGGGTGGGGAGGTTGTGGGGGTGGGGAGGTTGAGGGGGTGGGCAGGTTGAGGGGGTGGGGAGGTTGAGGGGGTGGGGGTGGGCAGGTTGAGGGGGTGGGGGAGGTTGTGGGGTGGGGGAGGGCAGGTTGAGGGGGTGGGCAGGTTGAGGGGGTGGGGAGGTTGTGGGGTGGGGAGGTTGAGGGGGTGGGCAGGTTGAGGGGGTGGGGAGGTTGTGGGGTGGGGAGGTTGAGGGGGTGGGCAGGTTGAGGGGGTGGGCAGGTTGAGGGGTGGGGAGGTTGAGGGGGTGGGGGAGGGCAGGTTGAGGGGGTGGGGAGGTTGTGGGGTGGGGGAGGGCAGGTTGAGGGGGTGGGGAGGTTGTGGGGTGGGGGAGGGCAGGTTGAGGGGGTGGGGAGGTTGAGGGGTGGGGAGGTTGAGGGGGTGGGGGAGGGCAGGTTGAGGGGGTGGGGAGGTTGTGGGGTGGGGGAGGGCAGGTTGAGGGGGTGGGGAGGTTGTGGGGTGGGGGAGGGCAGGTTGAGGGGGTGGGCAGGTTGAGGGGGTGGGCAGGTTGAGGGGGTGGGGAGGTTGAGGGGGTGGGGAGGTTGAGGGGGTGGGGGTGGGCAGGTTGAGGGGGTGGGGGAGGTTGTGGGGTGGGGGAGGGCAGGTTGAGGGGGTGGGCAGGTCGAGGGGGTGGGGAGGTTGTGGGGGTGGGGAGGTTGAGGGGGTGGGCAGGTTGAGGGGGTGGGGAGGTTGTGGGGTGGGGAGGTTGAGGGGGTGGGCAGGTTGAGGGGGTGGGCAGGTTGAGGGGGTGGGGAGGTTGTGGGGTGGGGAGGTTGAGGGGGTGGGCAGGTTGAGGGGGTGGGCAGGTTGAGGGGTGGGGAGGTTGAGGGGGTGGGGAGGGCAGGTTGAGGGGGTGGGGAGGTTGTGGGGTGGGGGAGGGCAGGTTGAGGGGGGTGGGGAGGTTGTGGGGTGGGGGAGGGCAGGTTGAGGGGGTGGGGAGGTTGAGGGGTGGGGAGGTTGAGGGGGTGGGGGAGGGCAGGTTGAGGGGGTGGGGAGGTTGTGGGGTGGGGGAGGGCAGGTTGAGGGGGTGGGGAGGTTGTGGGGTGGGGGAGGGCAGGTTGAGGGGGTGGGGAGGTTGTGGGGTGGGGGAGGGCAGGTTGAGGGGGTGGGCAGGTTGAGGGGGTGGGCAGGTTGAGGGGGTGGGCAGGTTGAGGGGGTGGGGAGGTTGTGGGGTGGGGGAGGTTGTGGGGTGGGGGAGGTTGTGGGGTGGGGGAGGTTGTGGGGGTGGGGAGGTTGTGGGGTGGGGGAGGTTGAGGGGGTGGGGAGGTTGTGGGGTGGGGGAGGTTGTGGGGTGGGGGAGGGCAGGTTGAGGGGGTGGGCAGGTTGAGGGGGTGGGCAGGTTGAGGGGGTGGGCAGGTTGAGGGGGTGGGGAGGTTGTGGGGTGGGGGAGGTTGTGGGGTGGGGGAGGTTGTGGGGTGGGGGAGGTTGTGGGGGTGGCGAGGTTGTGGGGTGGGGGAGGTTGAGGGGGTGGGGAGGTTGTGGGGTGGGGGAGGTTGTGCGGTGGGGGAGGGCAGGTTGAGGGGGTGGGCAGGTTGAGGGGGTGGGCAGGTTGAGGGGGTGGGGGAGGTTGAGGGGGTGGGGAGGTTGTGGGGTGGGGGAGGTTGTGGGGTGGGGGAGGGCAGGTTGAGGGGGTGGGCAGGTTGTGGGGGTGGGGAGGTTGAGGGGGTGGGCAGGTTGAGGGGGTGGGGAGGTTGTGGGGTGTGGAGGTTGAGGGGGTGGGCAGGTTGAGGGGGTGGGCAGGTTGAGGGGTGGGGAAGGGGGAGGGTGCGGATTCTGATTGGGGAGAGAGAACGGGCAGATAGAGGAATTCAGGTTGCAAGGGGTAACTAACCCCCCCACACACATGGCTCCTGCTGAAGGCTTTTTCTATAAACGTGAAGGTTTCCAGTTTGTATAATCTCCTACCTTAGATTGCTCACAGTTATATTTATTCTCAATTCCATAGATTTCCTGCAGCAGGTAACTGACACCATCAACCTGGGAGAGAGAGAAATCTGATAATGAATAAAAATAGGATATGAAAGGTGAGGGTTCGTCCTGACTACAGGGGAAAGATGAGAGGTGAGGGGTGAAAGATGAGAGGTGAGGGGTGAAAGATGAGAGGTGAGGGGTGAAAGATGAGAGGTGAGGGGTGAAAGATGAGAGGTGAGGGGTGAAAGATGTGAGGTGAGGGGTGAAAGATGAGAGGTGAGGGGTGAAAGATGAGAGGTGAGGGGTGAAAGATGAGAGGTGAGGGGTGAAAGATGAGAGGTGAGGGGTGAAAGATGTGAGGTGAGGGGTGAAAGATGAGAGGTGAGGTGTGAAAGATGTGAGGTGAGGGGTGAAAGATGAGAGGTGAGGGGTGAAAGATGAGAGGTGAGGGGTGAAAGATGAGAGGTGAAAGGTGAGGGGTGACTCACCACCTGTTTCTGTTTGAGGGGTTTCACTGAGCAGTTACCGTCTACATTCTGTAAATGAGAAAAGAATAGAGCGGTCACTGACATAAATCACCAATATAACTCACGGACCTAACTTACCAATCACCAATATAACTCACCAATCACCAATATCACACACCGACATCTCACCAATCACCGATATAACTCACCAATCAACAATATCACACACCGACATCTCACCAATCACCGATATAACTCATCAATCAACAATATCACTCACCGACATCTCACCAATCACCGATATAACTCATCAATCACCAATATCACACACCGACATCTCACCAATCACCGATATAACTCATCAGTCACCAATATCACTCACCGACATCTCACCAATCACCGATATAACTCATCAATCAACAATATCACTCACCGACATCTCACCAATCACCGATATAACTCATCAATCACCAATATCACTCACCGGCATAACTCACCAATCACTGAAATAACTCATCGACATTACTCACCAATCACCAATATAGCTCACCAATCACCAATATAGCTCACCAATCACCGATATAACTCATCAATCACCAATATCACTCACCGGCATAGCTCACCAATCACTGAAATAACTCATCGACATTACTCACCAATCACCAATATAGCTCACCAATCACCAATATAGCTCACCAATCACCGATATAACTCATCAATCACCAATATCACTCACCGGCATAGCTCACCAATCACTGAAATAACTCATCGACATTACTCACCAATCACCAATATAGCTCACCAATCACCGATATAACTCATCAATCACCAATATCACTCACCGGCATAGCTCACCAATCACTGAAATAACTCATCGACATTACTCACCAATCACCAATATAGCTCACCAATCACCGATATAACTCATCAATCACCAATATCACTCACCGACATCTCACCAATCACCGATATAACTCATCAATCACCAATATCACTCACCGACATCTCACCAATCACCGATATAACTCATCAATCACCAATATCACTCACCGGCATAACTCACCAATCACTGAAATAACTCATCGACATTACTCACCAATCACCAATATAGCTCACCAATCACCAATATAGCTCACCAATCACCGATATAACTCATCAATCACCAATATCACTCACCGACATCTCACTAATCACCGATATAACTCATCAATCACCAATATCACTCACCGACATCTCACCAATCACCGATATAACTCATCAATCACCAATATCACTCACCGGCATAACTCACCAATCACTGAAATAACTCATCGACATTACTCACCAATCACCAATATAGCTCACCAATCACCAATATAGCTCACCAATCACCGATATAACTCATCAATCACCAATATCACTCACCGACATTACTCACCAATCACCAACTACTTATATTGTGTTTTAATGTAATGAAAGTTTTTTCTTTCATTTACAGGATGTGGGCTTCGCTGGCTGGGCCAGCATTTATTGTCCATCCCTAGTTGCCCTTGAGAAGGTGGTGGTGAGCTGCCTTCTTGAGCCGCTGCAGCCCATGTGGTGTAGGTCCACCCTCAGTGCTGTTAGAGAGAGAGTTGCGGGATTTTGTCCGTGTGGTGTAGGTACACCCTCAGTGCTGTTAGAGAGAGAGTTGCAGGATTTTGTCCATGTGGTGTAGGTACACCCACAGCGCTGTTAGGGAGGGAGTTCCAGGATTTTGTCCATGTGGTGTAGGTCCACCCTCAGCGCTGTTAGAGAGAGAGTTCCAGGATTTTGTCCATGTGGTGTAGATCCACCCACAGTGCTGTTAGGGAGGGAGTTCCAGGATTTTGTCCCCGTGTGGTGTAGGTACACCCACAGCGCTGTTAGGGAGGGAGTTGCAGGATTTTGTCCCCGTGTGGTGTAGGTACACCCACAGCGCTGTTAGGGAGGGAGTTGCAGGATTTTGTCCGTGTGGTGTAGGTACACCCACAGCGCTGTTAGGGAGGGAGTTGCAGGATTTTGTCCCCGTGTGGTGTAGGTACACCCTCAGTGCTGTTAGGGAGGGAGTTCCAGGATTTTGTCCGTGTGGTGTAGGTACACCCACAGCGCTGTTAGAGAGAGAGTTCCAGGATTTTGTCCCTGTGGTGTAGGTACACCCACGGCGCTGTTAGGGAGAGAGTTCCAGGATTTTGTCCGTGTGGTGTAGGTCCACCCTCAGCGCTGTTAGGGAGGGAGTTCCAGGATTTTGTCCGTGTGGTGTAGGTACACCCACAGCGCTGTTAGGGAGGGAGTTCCAGGATTTTGTCCGTGTGGTGTAGGTACACCCACAGCGCTGTTAGGGAGGGAGTTCCAGGATTTTGTCCATGTGGTGTAGGTACACCCACAGCACTGTTAGGGAGGGAGTTCCAGGATTTTGTCCATGTGGTGTAGGTACACCCTCAGCGCTGTTAGGGAGGGAGTTACAGGATTTTGTCCGTGTGGTGTAGGTACACCCACAGCGCTGTTAGGGAGGGAGTTCCAGGATTTTGTCCATGTGGTGTAGGTCCACCCTCAGCGCTGTTAGGGAGGGAGTTCCAGGATTTTGTCCATGTGGTGTAGGTACACCCACGGCGCTGTTAGGGAGGGAGTTCCAGGATTTTGTCCGTGTGGTGTAGGTACACCCACAGCGCTGTTAGGGAGGGAGTTCCAGGATTTTGTCCGTGTGGTGTAGGTACACCCTCAGCGCTGTTAGGGAGGGAGTTCCAGGATTTTGTCCCTGTGGTGTAGGTACACCCACAGCGCTGTTAGGGAGGGAGTTCCAGGATTTTGTCCATGTGGTGTAGGTCCACCCACAGTGCTGTTAGGGAGGGAGTTGCAGGATTTTGTCCGTGTGGTGTAGGTACACCCACAGTGCTGTTAGGGAGGGAGTTGCAGGATTTTGTCCGTGTGGTGTAGGTACACCCACAGCGCTGTTAGGGAGGGAGTTCCAGGATTTTGTCCATGTGGTGTAGGTCCACCCTCAGCGCTGTTAGGGAGGGAGTTCCAGGATTTTGTCCATGTGGTGTAGGTACACCCACGGCGCTGTTAGGGAGGGAGTTCCAGGATTTTGTCCGTGTGGTGTAGGTACACCCACAGCGCTGTTAGGGAGGGAGTTCCAGGATTTTGTCCGTGTGGTGTAGGTACACCCTCAGCGCTGTTAGGGAGGGAGTTCCAGGATTTTGTCCCTGTGGTGTAGGTACACCCACAGCGCTGTTAGAGAGAGAGTTCCAGGATTTTGTCCGTGTGGTGTAGGTCCACTCACAGCGCTGTTAGGGAGGGAGTTCCAGGATTTTGTCCGTGTGGTGTAGGTCCACTCACAGCGCTGTTAGGGAGGGAGTTCCAGGATTTTGTCCGTGTGGTGTAGGTACACCCACAGCGCTGTTAGGGAGGGAGTTCCAGGATTTTGTCCGTGTGGTGTAGGTACACCCACAGTGCTGTTAGAGAGAGAGTTCCAGGATTTTGTCCGTGTGGTGTAGGTACACCCACAGTGCTGTTAGGGAGGGAGTTCCAGGATTTTGTCCGTGTGGTGTAGGTACACCCACAGCGCTGTTAGAGAGAGAGTTCCAGGATTTTGTCCATGTGGTGTAGGTACACCCTCAGTGCTGTTAGAGAGAGAGTTGCAGGATTTTGTCCCTGTGGTGTAGGTCCACCCTCAGTGCTGTTAGAGAGAGAGTTGCAGGATTTTGTCCGTGTGGTGTGAGTACACCCACGGCGCTGTTAGGGAGGGAGTTCCAGGATTTTGTCCATGTGGTGTAGGTCCACCCACAGCGCTGTTAGGGAGGGAGTTCCAGGATTTTGTCCGTGTGGTGTAGGTACACCCACAGCGCTGTTAGGGAGGGAGTTCCAGGATTTTGTCCGTGTGGTGTAGGTACACCCACAGCGCTGTTAGAGAGAGAGTTGCAGGATTTTGTCCATGTGGTGTAGGTACACCCACAGCGCTGTTAGGGAGGGAGTTGCAGGATTTTGTCCATGTGGTGTAGGTCCACCCTCAGCGCTGTTAGAGAGAGAGTTGCAGGATTTTGTCCATGTGATGTAGGTCCACCCTCAGCGCTGTTAGAGAGAGAGTTGCAGGATTTTGTCCGTGTGGTGTAGGTACACCCACAGCGCTGTTAGAGAGAGAGTTCCAGGATTTTGTCCGTGTGGTGTAGGTCCACCCTCAGCGCTGTTAGAGAGAGAGTTGCAGGATTTTGTCCATGTGGTGTAGGTCCACCCACAGCGCTGTTAGAGAGAGAGTTCCAGGATTTTGTCCGTGTGGTGTAGGTACACCCACAGCGCTGTTAGAGAGAGAGTTCCAGGATTTTGTCCATGTGGTGTAGGTCCACCCTCAGTGCTGTTAGAGAGAGAGTTCCAGGATTTTGTCCGTGTGGTGTAGGTCCACCCTCAGTGCTGTTAGAGAGAGAGTTGCAGGATTTTGTCCGTGTGGTGTAGGTCCACCCACAGCGCTGTTAGAGAGAGAGTTCCAGGATTTTGTCCATGTGGTGTAGGTCCACCCTCAGCGCTGTTAGAGAGAGAGTTCCAGGATTTTGTCCATGTGGTGTAGGTCCACCCTCAGCGCTGTTAGGGAGGGAGTTGCAGGATTTTGTCCATGTGGTGTAGGTCCACCCTCAGCGCTGTTAGAGAGAGAGTTGCAGGATTTTGTCCATGTGGTGTAGGTCCACCCTCAGCGCTGTTAGAGAGAGAGTTGCAGGATTTTGTCCATGTGGTGTAGGTCCACCCTCAGCGCTGTTAGAGAGAGAGTTCCAGGATTTTGTCCGTGTGGTGTAGGTACACCCACAGCGCTGTTAGAGAGAGAGTTCCAGGATTTTGTCCATGTGGTGTAGGTACACCCTCAGCGCTGTTAGAGAGAGAGTTCCAGGATTTTGTCCATGTGGTGTAGGTCCACCCTCAGCGCTGTTAGGGAGGGAGTTGCAGGATTTTGTCCGTGTGGTGTAGGTACACCCACGGCGCTGTTAGGGAGGGAGTTGCAGGATTTTGTCCGTGTGGTGTAGGTCCACCCTCAGCGCTGTTAGGGAGGGAGTTCCAGGATTTTGTCCGTGTGGTGTAGGTACACCCACAGCGCTGTTAGGGAGGGAGTTCCAGGATTTTGTCCATGTGGTGTAGGTCCACCCACAGCGCTGTTAGGGAGAGAGTTCCAGGATTTTGTCCGTGTGGTGTAGGTCCACCCTCAGCGCTGTTAGGGAGGGAGTTCCAGGATTTTGTCCGTGTGGTGTAGGTACACCCACAGCGCTGTTAGGGAGGGAGTTCCAGGATTTTGTCCGTGTGGTGTAGGTACACCCACAGCGCTGTTAGGGAGGGAGTTCCAGGATTTTGTCCATGTGGTGTAGGTACACCCACAGCACTGTTAGGGAGGGAGTTCCAGGATTTTGTCCATGTGGTGTAGGTACACCCTCAGCGCTGTTAGGGAGGGAGTTACAGGATTTTGTCCGTGTGGTGTAGGTACACCCACAGCGCTGTTAGGGAGGGAGTTCCAGGATTTTGTCCATGTGGTGTAGGTCCACCCTCAGCGCTGTTAGGGAGGGAGTTCCAGGATTTTGTCCATGTGGTGTAGGTACACCCACGGCGCTGTTAGGGAGGGAGTTCCAGGATTTTGTCCGTGTGGTGTAGGTACACCCACAGCGCTGTTAGGGAGGGAGTTCCAGGATTTTGTCCGTGTGGTGTAGGTACACCCTCAGCGCTGTTAGGGAGGGAGTTCCAGGATTTTGTCCCTGTGGTGTAGGTACACCCACAGCGCTGTTAGGGAGGGAGTTCCAGGATTTTGTCCGTGTGGTGTAGGTACACCCACAGCGCTGTTAGGGAGGATCTCCCAGAATTTTGTCCGTGTGTTGTAGGTACATCCACAGTGCTGTTAGGGAGGGATGTGCAGTATTTTGTCCGTGTGGTGTAGGTACACCCACAGCGCTGTTAGGGAGGGAGTTCCAGGATTTTGTCCCGTGTGTGTACGTACAGCCACAGTGCTGTTAGGGAGGGAGTTCCAGGATTTTGTCCATGTGGTGTAGGTACACCCACGGCGCTGTTAGGGAGGGAGTTCCAGGATTTTGTCCGTGTGGTGTAGGTACACCCACAGCGCTGTTAGGGAGGGAGTTCCAGGATTTTGTCCGTGTGGTGTAGGTACACCCTCAGCGCTGTTAGGGAGGGAGTTCCAGGATTTTGTCCCTGTGGTGTAGGTACACCCACAGCGCTGTTAGAGAGAGAGTTCCAGGATTTTGTCCGTGTGGTGTAGGTCCACTCACAGCGCTGTTAGGGAGGGAGTTCCAGGATTTTGTCCGTGTGGTGTAGGTCCACTCACAGCGCTGTTAGGGAGGGAGTTCCAGGATTTTGTCCGTGTGGTGTAGGTACACACACAGCGCTGTTAGGGAGGGAGTTCCAGGATTTTGTCCGTGTGGTGTAGTTACAAACACAGTGCTGTTAGAGAGAGAGTTCCAGGATTTTGTCCGTGTGGTGTAGGTACACCCACAGTGCTGTTAGGGAGGGAGTTCCAGGATTTTGTCCGTGTGGTGTAGGTACACCCACAGCGCTGTTAGAGAGAGAGTTCCAGGATTTTGTCCATGTGGTGTAGGTACACCCTCAGTGCTGTTAGAGAGAGAGTTGCAGGATTTTGTCCCTGTGGTGTAGGTCCACCCTCAGTGCTGTTAGAGAGAGAGTTGCAGGATTTTGTCCATGTGGTGTAGGTACACCCACGGCGCTGTTAGGGAGGGAGTTCCAGGATTTTGTCCATGTGGTGTAGGTCCACCCACAGCGCTGTTAGGGAGGGAGTTCCAGGATTTTGTCCGTGTGGTGTAGGTACACCCACAGCGCTGTTAGGGAGGGAGTTCCAGGATTTTGTCCGTGTGGTGTAGGTACACCCACAGCGCTGTTAGAGAGAGAGTTGCAGGATTTTGTCCATGTGGTGTAGGTACACCCACAGCGCTGTTAGGGAGGGAGTTGCAGGATTTTGTCCATGTGGTGTAGGTCCACCCTCAGCGCTGTTAGAGAGAGAGTTGCAGGATTTTGTCCATGTGATGTAGGTCCACCCTCAGCGCTGTTAGAGAGAGAGTTGCAGGATTTTGTCCGTGTGGTGTAGGTACACCCACAGCGCTGTTAGAGAGAGAGTTCCAGGATTTTGTCCGTGTGGTGTAGGTCCACCCTCAGCGCTGTTAGAGAGAGAGTTGCAGGATTTTGTCCATGTGGTGTAGGTCCACCCACAGCGCTGTTAGAGAGAGAGTTCCAGGATTTTGTCCGTGTGGTGTAGGTACACCCACAGCGCTGTTAGAGAGAGAGTTCCAGGATTTTGTCCATGTGGTGTAGGTCCACCCTCAGTGCTGTTAGAGAGAGAGTTCCAGGATTTTGTCCGTGTGGTGTAGGTCCACCCTCAGTGCTGTTAGAGAGAGAGTTGCAGGATTTTGTCCGTGTGGTGTAGGTCCACCCACAGCGCTGTTAGAGAGAGAGTTCCAGGATTTTGTCCATGTGGTGTAGGTCCACCCTCAGCGCTGTTAGAGAGAGAGTTCCAGGATTTTGTCCATGTGGTGTAGGTCCACCCTCAGCGCTGTTAGGGAGGGAGTTGCAGGATTTTGTCCATGTGGTGTAGGTCCACCCTCAGCGCTGTTAGAGAGAGAGTTGCAGGATTTTGTCCATGTGGTGTAGGTCCACCCTCAGCGCTGTTAGAGAGAGAGTTGCAGGATTTTGTCCATGTGGTGTAGGTCCACCCTCAGCGCTGTTAGAGAGAGAGTTCCAGGATTTTGTCCGTGTGGTGTAGGTACACCCACAGCGCTGTTAGAGAGAGAGTTCCAGGATTTTGTCCATGTGGTGTAGGTACACCCTCAGCGCTGTTAGAGAGAGAGTTCCAGGATTTTGTCCATGTGGTGTAGGTCCACCCTCAGCGCTGTTAGGGAGGGAGTTGCAGGATTTTGTCCGTGTGGTGTAGGTACACCCACGGCGCTGTTAGGGAGGGAGTTGCAGGATTTTGTCCGTGTGGTGTAGGTCCACCCTCAGCGCTGTTAGGGAGGGAGTTCCAGGATTTTGTCCGTGTGGTGTAGGTCCACCCACAGTGCTGTTAGGGAGGGAGTTCCAGGATTTTGTCCATGTGGTGTAGGTACACCCTCAGCGCTGTTAGAGAGAGAGTTCCAGGATTTTGTCCGTGTGGTGTAGGTCCACCCTCAGCGCTGTTAGAGAGAGAGTTCCAGGATTTTGTCCATGTGGTGTAGGTACACCCACGGCGCTGTTAGGGAGGGAGTTGCAGGATTTTGTCCATGTGGTGTAGGTACACCCACAGCGCTGTTAGGGAGGGAGTTCCAGGATCTTGTCCGTGTGGTGTAGGTACACCCTCAGGGCTGTTAGGGAGGGAGTTCCAGGATTTTGTCCATGTGGTGTAGGTCCACCCTCAGCGCTGTTAGAGAGAGAGTTCCAGGATTTTGTCCGTGTGGTGTAGGTACACCCACAGTGCTGTTAGAGAGAGAGTTGCGGGATTTTGTCCGTGTGGTGTAGGTACACCCACAGCGCTGTTAGGGAGGGAGTTCCAGGATTTTGTCCGTGTGGTGTAGGTACACCCACAGTGCTGTTAGAGAGAGAGTTGCGGGATTTTGTCCGTGTGGTGTAGGTACACCCACAGCGCTGTTAGGGAGGGAGTTGCAGGATTTTGTCCATGTGGTGTAGGTCCACCCTCAGCGCTGCTAGGGAGGGAGTTGCAGGATTTTGTCCATGTGGTGTACGTACACCCTCAGTGCTGTTAGAGAGAGAGTTGCAGGATTTTGTCCGTGTGGTGTAGGTCCACCCTCAGCGCTGTTAGAGAGAGAGTTCCAGGATTTTGTCCGTGTGGTGTAGGTACACCCACAGCGCTGTTAGGGAGGGAGTTGCAGGATTTTGTCCATGTGGTGTAGGTCCACCCTCAGCGCTGTTAGGGAGGGAGTTCCAGGATTTTGTCCGTGTGGTGTAGGTCCACCCTCAGCGCTGTTAGAGAGAGAGTTCCAGGATTTTGTCCATGTGGTGTAGGTCCACCCTCAGTGCTGTTAGGGAGGGAGTTCCAGGATTTTGTCCGTGTGGTGTAGGTCCACCCTCAGCGATGTTAGAGAGAGAGTTGCAGGATTTTGTCCATGTGGTGTAGGTCCACCCTCAGCGCTGTTAGAGAGAGAGTTCCAGGATTTTGTCCATGTGGTGTAGGTACACCCACAGCGCTGTTAGGGAGGGAGTTCCAGGATTTTGTCCGTGTGGTGTAGGTACACCCACAGCGCTGTTAGGGAGGGAGTTCCAGGATTTTGTCCGTGTGGTGTAGGTACACCCACAGCGCTGTTAGAGAGAGAGTTCCAGGATTTTGTCCATGTGGTGTAGGTACACCCTCAGCGCTGTTAGAGAGAGAGTTCCAGGATTTTGTCCATGTGGTGTAGGTACACCCTCAGCGCTGTTAGAGAGAGAGTTCCAGGATTTTGTCCATGTGGTGTAGGTCCACCCTCAGTGCTGTTAGAGAGAGAGTTGCAGGATTTTGTCCGTGTGGTGTAGGTACACCCACGGCGCTGTTAGGGATTGAGTTGCAGGATTTTGTCCGTGTGGTGTAGGTCCTCCCTCAGCGCTGTTAGGGAGGGAGTTCCAGGATTTTGTCCGTGTGGTGTAGGTCCACCCACAGTGCTGTTAGGGAGGGAGTTCCAGGATTTTGTCCATGTGGTGTAGGTACACCCTCAGCGCTGTTAGAGAGAGAGTTCCAGGATTTTGTCCGTGTGGTGTAGGTCCACCCTCAGCGCTGTTAGAGAGAGAGTTCCAGGATTTTGTCCATGTGGTGTAGGTACACCCACGGCGCTGTTAGGGAGGGAGTTGCAGGATTTTGTCCATGTGGTGTAGGTACACCCTCAGTGCTGTTAGAGAGAGAGTTCCAGGATTTTGTCCATGTGGTGTAGGTACACCCACAGCGCTGTTAGGGAGGGAGTTCCAGGATTTTGTCCATGTGGTGTAGGTACACCCTCAGGGCTGTTAGGGAGGGAGTTCCAGGATTTTGTCCATGTGGTGTAGGTCCACCCTCAGCGCTGTTAGAGAGAGAGTTCCAGGATTTTGTCCGTGTGGTGTAGGTACACCCACAGTGCTGTTAGAGAGAGAGTTGCGGGATTTTGTCCGTGTGGTGTAGGTACACCCACAGCGCTGTTAGGGAGGGAGTTCCAGGATTTTGTCCGTGTGGTGTAGGTACACCCACAGTGCTGTTAGAGAGAGAGTTGCGGGATTTTGTCCGTGTGGTGTAGGTACACCCACAGCGCTGTTAGAGAGAGAGTTGCAGGATTTTGTCCGTGTGGTGTAGGTACACCCACAGGGCTGTTAGGGAGGGAGTTGCAGGATTTTGTCCATGTGGTGTAGGTCCACCCTCAGCGCTGTTAGGGAGGGAGTTGCAGGATTTTGTCCATGTGGTGTAGGTACACTCACAGCGCAGTTAGGGAATGAGTTCCAGGATTTTGTCCGTGTGGTGTAGGTACACCCACCGTGCTGTTAGGGAGGGAGTTCCAGGATTTTGTCCATGTGGTGTAGGTACACCCACAGCGCTGTTAGGGAGGGAGTTCCAGGATTTTGTCCGTGTGGTGTAGGTCCACCCTCAGCGCTGTTAGAGAGAGAGTTCCAGGATTTTGTCCATGTGGTGTAGGTCCACCCTCAGTGCTGTTAGAGAGAGAGTTCCAGGATTTTGTCCCTGTGGTGTAGGTACACCCACAGCGCTGTTAGGGAGGGAGTTCCAGGATTTTGTCCATGTGGTGTAGGTCCACCCTCAGCGCTGTTAGGGAGGGAGTTCCAGGATTTTGTCCGTGTGGTGTAGGTCCACCCTCAGTGCTGTTAGAGAGAGAGTTCCAGGATTTTGTCCATGTGGTGTAGGTACACCCACAGTGCTGTTAGAGAGAGAGTTCCAGGGTTTTGTCCGTGTGGTGTAGGTACACCCATGGCGCTGTTAGGGAGGGAGTTGCAGGATTTTGTCCGTGTGGTGTAGGTACACCCACAGCGCTGTTAGGGAGGGAGTTCCAGGATTTTGTCCGTGTGGTGTAGGTACACCCTCAGTGCTGTTAGAGAGAGAGTTCCAGGATTTTGTCCATGTGGTGTAGGTACACCCATGGCGCTGTTAGGGAGGGAGTTGCAGGATTTTGTCCGTGTGGTGTAGGTACACCCACGGCGCTGTTAGGGAGGGAGTTCCAGGATTTTGTCCCTGTGGTGTAGGTACACCCACAGCGCTGTTAGGGAGGGAGTTCCAGGATTTTGTCCGTGTGGTGTAGGTACACCCACCGTGCTGTTAGGGAGGGAGTTCCAGGATTTTGTCCGTGTGGTGTAGGTACACCCTCAGTGCTGTTAGAGAGAGAGTTGCAGGATTTTGTCCATGTGGTGTAGGTCCACTCACAGCGCTGTTAGAGAGAGAGTTCCAGGATTTTGTCCGTGTGGTGTAGGTACACCCACAGTGCTGTTAGGGAGGGAGTTCCAGGATTTTGTCCATGTGGTGTAGGTACACCCACAGCGCTGTTAGAGGGAGAGTTCCAGGATTTTGTCCATGTGGTGTAGGTACACCCTCAGTGCTGTTAGAGAGAGAGTTGCAGGATTTTGTCCCTGTGGTGTAGGTCCACCCACAGCGCTGTTAGGGAGGGAGTTCCAGGATTTTGTCCGTGTGGTGTAGGTACACCCACAGCGCTGTTAGGGAGGGAGTTCCAGGATTTTGTCCCTGTGGTGTAGGTACACCCTCAGCGCTGTTAGAGAGAGAGTTGCAGGATTTTGTCCGTGTGGTTTAGGTACACCCACAGTGCTGTTAGGGAGGGAGTTCCAGGATTTTGTCCGTGTGGTGTAGGTCCACCCTCAGTGCTGTTAGAGAGAGAGTTGCAGGATTTTGTCCATGTGGTGTAGGTACACCCACAGTGCTGTTAGAGAGGGAGTTCCAGGATTTTGTCCGTGTGGTGTAGGTACACCCACAGTGCTGTTAGGGAGGGAGTTCCAGGATTTTGTCCGTGTGGTGTAGGTCCACCCTCAGTGCTGTTAGGGAGAGAGTTCCAGGATTTTGTCCGTGTGGTGTAGGTCCACCCTCAGCGCTGTTAGGGAGGGAGTTCCAGGATTTTGTCCATGTGGTGTAGGTACACCCTCAGCGCTGTTAGAGAGAGAGTTGCAGGATTTTGTCCGTGTGGTGTAGGTACACCCACAGTGCTGTTAGGGAGGGAGTTCCAGGATTTTGTCCGTGTGGTGTAGGTACACCCTCAGTGCAGTTAGGGAGGGAGTTCCAGGATTTTGTCCATGTGGTGTAGGTCCACCCTCAGCGCTGTTAGAGAGAGAGTTCCAGGATTTTGTCCGTGTGGTGTAGGTACACCCTCAGCGCTGTTAGGGAGGGAGTTCCAGGATTTTGTCCCTGTGGTGTAGGTACACCCACAGTGCTGTTAGGGAGGGAGTTCCAGGATTTTGTCCCTGTGGTGTAGGTACACCCACAGCGCTGTTAGGGAGGGAGTTCCAGGATTTTGTCCCTGTGGTTTAGGTCCACCCACAGCGCTGTTAGGGAGGGAGTTCCAGGATTTTGTCCATGTGGTGTAGGTCCACTCACAGCGCTGTTAGAGAGAGAGTTCCAGGATTTTGTCCGTGTGGTGTAGGTACACCCACAGTGCTGTTAGGGAGGGAGTTCCAGGATTTTGTCCATGTGGTGTAGGTACACCCACAGCGCTGTTAGAGAGAGAGTTCCAGGATTTTGTCCATGTGGTGTAGGTACACCCTCAGTGCTGTTAGAGAGAGAGTTGCAGGATTTTGTCCCTGTGGTGTAGGTCCACCCACAGCGCTGTTAGGGAGGGAGTTCCAGGATTTTGTCCGTGTGGTGTAGGTACACCCACAGCGCTGTTAGGGAGGGAGTTCCAGGATTTTGTCCCTGTGGTGTAGGTACACCCTCAGCGCTGTTAGAGAGAGAGTTGCAGGATTTTGTCCGTGTGGTTTAGGTACACCCACAGTGCTGTTAGGGAGGGAGTTCCAGGATTTTGTCCGTGTGGTGTAGGTCCACCCTCAGTGCTGTTAGAGAGAGAGTTCCAGGATTTTGTCCGTGTGGTGTAGGTACACCCACAGTGCTGTTAGGGAGGGAGTTCCAGGATTTTGTCCGTGTGGTGTAGGTCCACCCTCAGTGCTGTTAGAGAGAGAGTTCCAGGATTTTGTCCGTGTGGTGTAGGTCCACCCTCAGTGCTGTTAGAGAGAGAGTTCCAGGATTTTGTCCGTGTGGTGTAGGTACACCCTCAGTGCTGTTAGAGAGAGAGTTCCAGGATTTTGTCCCTGTGGTGTAGGTACACCCACAGCACTGTTAGAGAGAGAGTTGCAGGATTTTGTCCGTGTGGTGTAGGTCCACCCTCAGTGCTGTTAGGGAGGGAGTTGCAGGATTTTGTCCGTGTGGTGTAGGTACACCCACAGCGCTGTTAGAGAGAGAGTTGCAGGATTTTGTCCGTGTGGTGTAGGTACACCCACAGCGCTGTTAGGGAGGGAGTTCCAGGATTTTGTCCGTGTGGTGTAGGTACACCCACAGCGCTGTTAGGGAGGGAGTTCCAGGATTTTGTCCGTGTGGTGTAGGTACACCCACAGCGCTGTTAGAGACAGAGTTCCAGGATTTTGTCCATGTGGTGTAGGAACACCCACAGCGCTATTAGGGAGGGAGTTCCAGGATTTTGTCCGTGTGGTGTAGGTACACCCTCAGCGCTGTTAGAGAGAGAGTTGCAGGATTTTGTCCGTGTGGTGTAGGTACACCCACAGTGCTGTTAGGGAGGGAGTTCCAGGATTTTGTCCGTGTGGTGTAGGTACACCCTCAGTGCAGTTAGGGAGGGAGTTCCAGGATTTTGTCCATGTGGTGTAGGTCCACCCTCAGCGCTGTTAGAGAGAGAGTTCCAGGATTTTGTCCGTGTGGTGTAGGTACACCCACAGTGCTGTTAGGGAGGGAGTTGCAGGATTTTGTCCGTGTGGTGTAGGTACACCCTCAGCGCTGTTAGAGAGAGAGTTGCAGGATTTTGTCCGTGTGGTGTAGGTACACCCACAGCGCTGTTAGGGAGGGAGTTGCAGGATTTTGTCCGTGTGGTGTAGGTACACCCTCAGCGCTGTTAGGGAGGGAGTTGCAGGATTTTGTCCATGTGGTGTAGGTACACCCTCAGCGCTGTTAGAGAGAGAGTTGCAGGATTTTGTCCGTGTGGTGTAGGTACACCCACAGTGCTGTTAGGGAGGGAGTTCCAGGATTTTGTCCGTGTGGTGTAGGTACACCCTCAGCGCTGTTAGAGAGAGAGTTGCAGGATTTTGTCCGTGTGGTGTAGGTACACCCACAGTGCTGTTAGGGAGGGAGTTCCAGGATTTTGTCCGTGTGGTGTAGGTACACCCTCAGTGCAGTTAGGGAGGGAGTTCCAGGATTTTGTCCATGTGGTGTAGGTCCACCCTCAGCGCTGTTAGAGAGAGAGTTCCAGGATTTTGTCCGTGTGGTGTAGGTACACCCTCAGCGCTGTTAGGGAGGGAGTTCCAGGATTTTGTCCCTGTGGTGTAGGTACACCCACAGTGCTGTTAGGGAGGGAGTTCCAGGATTTTGTCCCTGTGGTGTAGGTACACCCACAGCGCTGTTAGGGAGGGAGTTCCAGGATTTTGTCCCTGTGGTTTAGGTCCACCCACAGCGCTGTTAGGGAGGGAGTTCCAGGATTTTGTCCCTGTGGTTTAGGTCCACCCACAGCGCTGTTAGGGAGGGAGTTCCAGGATTTTGTCCGTGTGGTGTAGGTACACCCACGGCGCTGTTAGGGAGGGAGTTCCAGGATTTTGTCCGTGTGGTGTAGGTCCACCCTCAGCGCTGTTAGGGAGGGAGTTCCAGGATATTGTCCGTGTGGTGTAGGTACACCCACAGCGCTGTTAGGGATGGAGTTCCAGGATTTTGTCCGTGTGGTGTAGGTCCACCCTCAGCGCTGTTAGGGAGGGAGTTCCAGGATATTGTCCGTGTGGTGTAGGTCCACCCTCAGCGCTGTTAGAGAGAGAGTTCCAGGATTTTGTCCCTGTGGTGTAGGTACACCCACAGCGCTGTTAGGGAGGGAGTTGCAGGATTTTGTCCATGTGGTGTAGGTACACCCTCAGTGCTGTTAGGGAGGGAGTTGCAGGATTTTGTCCCTGTGGTGTAGGTACACCCTCAGCGCTGTTAGAGAGAGAGTTCCAGGATTTTGTCCGTGTGGTGTAGGTACACCCACAGTGCTGTTAGGGAGGGAGTTCCAGGATTTTGTCCGTGTGGTGTAGGTACACCCACAGCGCTGTTAGGGAGGGAGTTGCAGGATTTTGTCCGTGTGGTGTAGGTACACCCACAGCGCTGTTAGGGAGGGAGTTCCAGGATTTTGTCCGTGTGGTGTAGGTCCACCCTCAGCGCTGTTAGGGAGGGAGTTGCAGGATTTTGTCCGTGTGGTGTAGGTACACCCTCAGCGCTGTTAGGGAGGGAGTTCCAGGATTTTGTCCGTGTGGTGTAGGTACACCCTCAGTGCTGTTAGAGAGAGAGTTCCAGGATTTTGTCCGTGTGGTGTAGGTACACCCACAGCGCTGTTAGGGAGGGAGTTCCAGGATTTTGTCCATGTGGTGTAGGTACACCCACAGTGCTGTTAGGGAGGGAGTTGCAGGATTGTGTCCATGTGGTGTAGGTACACCCTCAGTGCTGTTAGGGATGGAGTTCCAGGATTTTGTCCGTGTGGTGTAGGTCCACCCTCAGCGCTGTTAGGGAGGGAGTTCCAGGATATTGTCCGTGTGGTGTAGGTCCACCCTCAGCGCTGTTAGAGAGAGAGTTCCAGGATTTTGTCCGTGTGGTGTAGGTACACCCACAGCGCTGTTAGGGAGGGAGTTCCAGGATTTTGTCCGTGTGGTGTAGGTACACCCTCAGTGCTGTTAGGGAGGGAGTTGCAGGATTTTGTCCCTGTGGTGTAGGTACACCCACAGCGCTGTTAGGGAGGGAGTTCCAGGATTTTGTCCGTGTGGTGTAGGTCCACCCTCAGTGCTGTTAGAGAGAGAGTTCCAGGATTTTGTCCGTGTGGTGTAGGTACACCCTCAGTGCTGTTAGAGAGAGAGTTCCAGGATTTTGTCCGTGTGGTGTAGGTCCACCCTCAGCGCTGTTAGGGAGGGAGTTCCAGGATTTTGTCCATGTGGTGTAGGTACACCCTCAGCGCTGTTAGAGAGAGAGTTCCAGGATTTTGTCCGTGTGGTGTAGGTACACCCACAGCGCTGTTAGGGAGGGAGTTCCAGGATTTTGTCCCTGTGGTGTAGGTCCACCCACAGTGCTGTTAGGGAGGGAGTTCCAGGATTTTGTCCATGTGGTTTAGGTACACCCTCAGTGCTGTTAGAGAGAGAGTTGCAGGATTTTGTCCATGTGGTGTAGGTACACCCACAGCTCTGTTAGGGAGGGAGTTCCAGGATTTTGTCCATGTGGTGTAGGTACACCCACAGTGCTGTTAGGGAGGGAGTTCCAGGATTTTGTCCCTGTGGTGTAGGTACACCCACGGCGCTAATAGGGAGGGAGTTCCAGGATTTTGTCCCTGTGGTGTAGGTACACACACAGTGCTGTTAGAGAGAGAGTTGCAGGATTTTGTCTGTGTGGTGTAGGTACACCCACGGCGCTGTTAGGGAGGGAGTTCCAGGATTTTGTCCATGTGGTGTAGGTCCACCCTCAGCGCTGTTAGGGAGGGAGTTCCAGGATTTTGTCCCTGTGGTGTAGGTACACCCACGGCGCTGTTAGGGAGGGAGTTCCAGGATTTTGTCCATGTGGTGTAGGTACACCCTCAGTGCTGTTAGAGAGAGAGTTCCAGGATTTTGTCCATGTGGTGTAGGTACACCCTCAGTGCTGTTAGGGAGGGAGTTCCAGGATTTTGTCCGTGTGGTGTAGGTACACCCTCAGTGCTGTTAGAGAGAGAGTTCCAGGATTTTGTCCATGTGGTGTAGGTACACCCTCAGTGCTGTTAGGGAGGGAGTTGCAGGATTTTGTCCGTGTGGTGTAGGTACACCCACAGCGCTGTTAGGGAGGGAGTTCCAGGATTTTGTCCGTGTGGTGTAGGTACACCCACAGCGCTGTTAGGGAGGGAGTTGCAGGATTTTGTCCGTGTGGTGTAGGTACACCCACAGCGCTGTTAGAGACAGAGTTCCAGGATTTTGTCCGTGTGGTGTAGGTACACCCACAGCGCTGTTAGAGACAGAGTTCCAGGATTTTGTCCGTGTGATGTAGGTACACCCTCAGTGCTGTTAGAGAGAGAGTTCCAGGATTTTGTCCGTGTGGTGTAGGTACACCCACAGCGCTGTTAGAGAGAGAGTTCCAGGATTTTGTCCGTGTGGTGTAGGTCCACCCTCAGTGCTGTTAGAGAGAGAGTTGCAGGATTTTGTCCGTGTGGTGTAGGTACACCCACGGCGCTGTTAGAGAGAGAGTTCCAGGATTTTGTCCGTGTGGTGTAGGTACACCCTCAGTGCTGTTAGGGAGGGAGTTCCAGGATTTTGTCCGTGTGGTGTAGGTACACCCACAGCGCTGTTAGGGAGGGAGTTCCAGGATTTTGTCCGTGTGGTGTAGGTACACCCACAGCGCTGTTAGAGAGAGAGTTCCAGGATTTTGTCCGTGTGGTGTAGGTACACCCACGGCGCTGTTAGGGAGGGAGTTCCAGGATTTTGTCCCTGTGGTGTAGGTACACACACAGTGCTGTTAGAGAGAGAGTTGCAGGATTTTGTCTGTGTGGTGTAGGTACACCCACGGCGCTGTTAGGGAGGGAGTTCCAGGATTTTGTCCATGTGGTGTAGGTCCACCCACAGCGCTGTTAGGGAGGGAGTTCCAGGATTTTGTCCATGTGGTGTAGGTCCACCCACAGCGCTGTTAGGGAGGGAGTTCCAGGATTTTGTCCATGTGGTGTAGGTACACCCTCAGTGCTGTTAGAGAGAGAGTTCCAGGATTTTGTCCATGTGGTGTAGGTACACCCTCAGTGCTGTTAGAGAGAGAGTTCCAGGATTTTGTCCATGTGGTGTAGGTACACCCTCAGTGCTGTTAGAGAGAGAGTTCCAGGATTTTGTCCATGTGGTGTAGGTACACCCTCAGTGCTGTTAGAGAGAGAGTTCCAGGATTTTGTCCATGTGGTGTAGGTCCACCCACAGCGCTGTTAGGGAGGGAGTTCCAGGATTTTGTCCATGTGGTGTAGGTACACCCTCAGTGCTGTTAGAGAGAGAGTTCCAGGATTTTGTCCATGTGGTGTAGGTACACCCTCAGTGCTGTTAGGGAGGGAGTTCCAGGATTTTGTCCGTGTGGTGTAGGTACACCCTCAGTGCTGTTAGAGAGAGAGTTCCAGGATTTTGTCCATGTGGTGTAGGTACACCCTCAGTGCTGTTAGGGAGGGAGTTGCAGGATTTTGTCCGTGTGGTGTAGGTACACCCACAGCGCTGTTAGGGAGGGAGTTCCAGGATTTTGTCCGTGTGGTGTAGGTACACCCACAGCGCTGTTAGGGAGGGAGTTGCAGGATTTTGTCCGTGTGGTGTAGGTACACCCACAGCGCTGTTAGAGACAGAGTTCCAGGATTTTGTCCGTGTGGTGTAGGTACACCCACAGCGCTGTTAGAGACAGAGTTCCAGGATTTTGTCCGTGTGATGTAGGTACACCCTCAGTGCTGTTAGAGAGAGAGTTCCAGGATTTTGTCCGTGTGGTGTAGGTACACCCACAGCGCTGTTAGAGAGAGAGTTCCAGGATTTTGTCCGTGTGGTGTAGGTACACCCTCAGTGCTGTTAGAGAGAGAGTTGCAGGATTTTGTCCGTGTGGTGTAGGTACACCCACAGCGCTGTTAGAGAGAGAGTTCCAGGATTTTGTCCGTGTGGTGTAGGTACACCCACAGCGCTGTTAGAGACAGAGTTCCAGGATTTTGTCCGTGTGATGTAGGTACACCCTCAGTGCTGTTAGAGAGAGAGTTCCAGGATTTTGTCCGTGTGGTGTAGGTACACCCACAGCGCTGTTAGAGAGAGAGTTCCAGGATTTTGTCCGTGTGGTGTAGGTACACCCACAGCGCTGTTAGAGAGAGAGTTCCAGGATTTTGTCCGTGTGGTGTAGGTACACCCACAGCGCTGTTAGAGAGAGAGTTCCAGGATTTTGTCCGTGTGGTGTAGGTACACCCTCAGTGCTGTTAGGGAGGGAGTTCCAGGATTTTGTCCGTGTGGTGTAGGTACACCCACAGCGCTGTTAGGGAGGGAGTTCCAGGATTTTGTCCGTGTGGTGTAGGTACACCCACAGCGCTGTTAGAGAGAGAGTTCCAGGATTTTGTCCGTGTGGTGTAGGTACACCCACAGCGCTGTTAGGGAGGGAGTTCCAGGATTTTGTCCATGTGGTGTAGGTACACACACCGTGCTGTTAGGGAGGGAGTTCCAGGATTTTGTCCGTGTGGTGTAGGTACACCCACAGCGCTGTTAGAGAGAGAGTTCCAGGATTTTGTCCGTGTGGTGTAGGTACACCCACAGCGCTGTTAGGGAGGGAGTTCCAGGATTTTGTCCATGTGGTGTAGGTACACACACCGTGCTGTTAGGGAGGGAGTTCCAGGATTTTGTCCGTGTGGTGTAGGTACACCCTCAGTGCTGTTAGGGAGGGAGTTCCAGGATTTTGTCCGTGTGGTGTAGGTACACCCTCAGCGCTGTTAGAGAGAGAGTTCCAGGATTTTGTCCGTGTGGTGTAGGTACACCCACAGTGCTGTTAGAGAGAGAGTTGCAGGATTTTGTCCATGTGGTGTAGGTACACCCACAGCGCTGTTAGGGAGGGAGTTCCAGGATTTTGTCCGTGTGGTGTAGGTACACCCTCAGTGCTGTTAGGGAGGGAGTTCCAGGATTTTGTCCATGTGGTGTAGGTACACCCTCAGCGCTGTTAGGGAGGGAGTTCCAGGATTTTGTCCGTGTGGTGTAGGTACACCCTCAGTGCTGTTAGAGAGGGAGTTCCAGGATTTTGTCCGTGTGGTGTAGGTACACCCTCAGTGCTGTTAGAGAGGGAGTTCCAGGATTTTGTCCGTGTGGTGTAGGTACACCCTCAGTGCTGTTAGGGAGGGAGTTGCAGGATTTTGTCCGTGTGGTGTAGGTACACCCACAGCGCTGTTAGTGAGGGAGTTCCAGGATTTTGTCCATGTGGTGTAGGTCCACCCTCAGCGCTGTTAGAGAGAGAGTTCCAGGATTTTGTCCATGTGGTGTAGGTACACCCACAGCGCTGTTAGGGAGGGAGTTCCAGGATTTTGTCCGTGTGGTGTAGGTACACCCACAGCGCTGTTAGGGAGGGAGTTCCAGGATTTTGT